>NC_134279.1:14763540-15021040 GCF_949628215.1 Phalacrocorax aristotelis
GTACCTGTTCAGAAGTGATGATATTAACAATCATTATATTACAGTATTTAAATTATAGCATCATCATCCCAAAGCCACTTAACAAAATGTATGCGTCAGTTGTGATCAGTTAGATGGTTTAACTTAGAGCTTTGGTGGTAGCTCTAAGTGACATACTTCATGCAAAATAAAAGAGCTCCAAAAAGCTGTTCTGCTGTGCACCTTGTCTGCTGTGGGTATTTCTGTTTTACTTAACTAGATAATAGTTTCTATGTTATGTATGTTGTGTGCTATGTAGAATGTCAGGGAAATCTCCTGTAAGTATCTTGGGGAAAGGTCTCATACACAAATCTAATCAGTGTGAAATGGAGACTTACACAGGACTTTATTTCACAAGTGCAAAGGAGTTTACTTTTGAGTTCAGATTTCATAGAGGCAAAGATAATAGGGTATGATAGAACAGCATAGATCCATTCCTGTTTTTTTCCCCAGAACTGAAATGATGTTTCATTGTATTGGTTGAGAATGATATGGATTGATTGGGGCACCGGGTGCTTTGTTTTGGGAGGAAAAGCACTGTTCTTGAAAGGAATCTATTTCAGGATTTCAGCTAGAATCTGTGATCAAAAGAAGAAACACAAGATGTTTCATGGGCATCTTCCAGGGCATAGGTGCATGTTGTAATCTTTCCTTATCTGTCTGTGATAACAATAAAAGATAAATTGATTGTCATAAATTGCAGCTTGACTTGGAGAGGACAACAGGCATCTGGCTAGCATAGAGTGGATGTCCAAGGACGTTAGGGGCCTGATTCATTTGCATAAACAGAGATAGCAGTGTGACTTGTTTTTCTTCCTGAATTTTCTGGCTTTGCCTGGATTCATATTCCAGTCACTGGCTGTAGGTTTGTCCTAATTTACTAGATTACGCGAGTGTCTAGATCAGATACTTTTTTCCAGAATAGGTACTCACAGACACGTGGATCACACCATCTCTCAATTTATTTTTTCAGTGAGGTAAACAGATTGGGATCCTTATGTTGCTCTAGCTAAGGCAGGATTTTCATGACTCTGTCTTTTTTTTCTTCTTCTTGCTGTTTCTATGACATCCTTTGCAATATGGCAGGATGAAATGAAAGGGAAGTATGCTGAGGCAGTGAAGAGGGGGAAGGGCTAGAAGCACAAACAGTGTCTAAATTAGTGGAACAGGAATGCCTGGAGAATGTCATCTCTGTATCCGAGCTATTACTTCAATTCTGAAATTAAATTATGTTGACTTGGAATTACACTCTTCACATCACTGTTCTGCACCTTTTGGGGGATTTATATACCTGTCAAGCTCAGCCAGGTTGCACATTTTCCTCACTTGGCTGTTGTTTTGTTCCAGAATCAATATTAAAATATGGTGCTTAAAAATGTTGCTCTGCCAGATGTGCATAATGCTGTATGATAGAAGCAGCTGAGTACATCATGGAAGTAACAACTCCAAGGGTCTTATCCTGTTTATCCTGGACTATATCTACTCCTTGTCTCTGCAAACACCACTTGAGCGTGACTTTAAATTACAGTTGTGTCCATTCTGCCTTGTCAAGCTCACTAATACAGACCTTGGATTGTGTTTGGAGTTGTGGAAGGAAGAGGAAACATGTTTTTTCAGGTGCTTCTTACATTTCTCTGGCCCTGTGCCAGCCCCTGTGTCATGCAGTGAGAGATGCAGCCTTAACTGCTCCTGCTAAGGTGAAGCAACCAAAGCTCCCTTTGGTAGTAGTGTCTTGGACACAAAGGCTCCATACTGATGCCAGTAGAGTGTCATGTGCAATACACACCCTCCTGCCCTCACCCAGCATTTGAGAGCATAAGAGCCATTTCTTGGGCATCAAGTGCAAAAAGCAGGTACGGTGAAGAGAATTTTTATGCACTTTGAGAACATGCATCCCATATATAGTGCACTGGATAGTTGATATACCTATCTTGCTGTGTTTTGCTGTGAATTAATTTTCTACAAATCAAATGCAAATTTAGCTGTTCTACTTAATTTTAACTTGCAGACAATGCTAGAGTCCTCAGTGATAGTTTCCGTCTTTATAAGCTGCAGTCTTTACAACTCCCTAGTTTAAGTGAAACCTTTTTGACCTATTTCTTGGGTCAGGGCTGAGATAAAATAAAAAATTAAAATACGCTTTTCCATTATGTGATCATTCTGCTCCCAAAGTGGAAGAAACACACCTTTGAAGTCGTGTATTTGGAAGAAATACACGGGGGAACCAAAGGCATGGAGACAGCCAACCCAATTGCATTAAAATAAATGGATCATGTGTTGCCAGTTCTGACATTCTATAATCCCAGTCTTAGGTGGAAACCATTTGGCTTGCTCATGGGAGCAGAGACTTGCTCATGGGCAAGATATGTGGAATCAGGACTTAGGAAGTAAAAAGCATCACCTGGTGAGCTTGAGAAAAAGTGGATGGGTTGCCCCAGCTGTTATCCATGGATAAAATTTAGAAAAAAGAAATAAATCCCAAGCAAGTAATCTGCTAACAAAGGCTTTCTAAGAAAAAAACAATATATGGAAAGCATTTGAAGTTACCCAGGAATGAGAGTTTTCAGTAGCAGAGGGGGTTTAGCTACCTGTCAGCAGGGTGCTGAAATCCATGTAGTTCACCAAATCTAGATGTTCATTCTTTTCCCATTTCAGTAAGTGTGTGCAACTTTGAGTACAGCAGTGTTTAGCCAAGAGAACTATTTGGCCCAACTGTTCCCTACCTTAGGGAACTATTATTACCATGGTAACATGGTCAAAGCTTTTACTGTTAGTTAAGCTCAAGATAGGAAACTGTATTCTTTCAAAATGTATATTTGGAGCACAACTTACCTGCTGTATAAATACTGATGATTATAATAAGATCTTCAGACAGGCTGGACACCATCTGTCACAGTCCGGTTTAATTTCATGGTTGTCGCAAAGTGAACTGCCAGTGTTGAAATTTTCACAGAAGTCAGCTGGGAGTATGTAATGGTTTTCAGGTAAACCAGTGAAATGTTGTAAATGGTGGTTGTGTATTCATGTTATGTAAATGGAGAAAGTACTCATTTGGGGGAGGGGTTGATTTCTGTTTGTTTGCATCCTGAAACAAGTTTAAATTCTATTTAGTGCTCTATTGTACTGGAATAATTTATAATTGAATCTTTGATACATGCCTTATGTATCTCTGCAGGGAAAATTGAGCATGAAATCATTTGCTCTGGAAGAATTATTGAATACAGGAAATGGCAATTTTTAAAATTAAATAAGACTTGAGCAGTTGTTTTGTTGTTGTTTTTTTTTTTTACCTTCAGATGATGGTTTAAAATAACGATTGTTTTTTTTTCCCGTAGTAAGCGTTCAGTTTATGGTACCTTTAGCATTTTATGTACTGTTGTATGCCATTAGGATAATAAAACACCCATGATAAATGTATTCAAACTTACATTAGATCATTTTAGGGTATATACATTTGCTAGGGTTTTACAGGACATACAGCCCTTGACAGTAGACAGACCAGTGAGGGTGAGGTTTCAAAAATGATAGTAGTATTATGTGCTGAAATTGTTTTCTTGATATGTGTGTTGTTGAATAAGTACTAAAATATTTTTCACTAAAGATGCAGTAATTGAAGTTTCAGATGAAATAGCTTCATGTGCAGTAAGAAGGTCCTGTTTCTCCAACACTTGCATGCTTTAAGTTGTTCATCAAGGTCATTCCCTTTGTTGGAGTAAGTACTTAGCAGTCCAGTTTTTTTTTACATATAATTCACTGCCTAGTGAGGTGTATGTGAATCCTTGAGATTTATGGGCTTTGGATCAGCACTTCCTTTTTCTAATTATGATGAGTGTAAAGACTTGAACCCTTCTAATTTGTGTATTCATATGCATGCATGCGCACATTTCTTCTGCGTTAGTTCCTGTCTTACTGCTGCTTAATGTATATCTGCTCAGATTTGCTTTATCCTATATAAGATCTTGATTTAGAAATGTACGGGTAATGAAAGTGCTCTTTACTTGAAGAACCATTTTGTTTTGTTCAGAAACTAATCCTTTCCTCTACCACATATAAACCAGGTTTTCAATTTCTAAAATAATACATTTCCGTAAAATACCAGAGTAGTTGCCTGATTTTGCAGTTGTTTGTATAATGTACGAGCAGGTACTCAGTGTAACTCCTTAGGTCAGTTACTGTTATTCTTCTAATGAATCTATTATGCTGATTCACTGTCTCTTTCTCTTAGAACCTTCCTTGTGAAAAAATGAATCAAGTGAATTTGTCCAACAGCCATGCCCTGTCCTGTGATATTCTTGCCTGTTCTCAGTGATCAGACTTAGACTCCAGTTACACTTTGTGATTGCAGCAGCTCTGTACTGGTCAGGACACATGAAGTTACTCTTTTAGATTGTGCTTTTCAATGGCAGAGTTAATCGGAAAGCAGACATGATGCCAGTCATAGTTATGTCTCCAACTCAGTTTAGTTCTGGTACATTAGTCCACTTGTATAACAAAGCTAAAGAAATCTTGAGATTAAAATGTACTCCTCTTCATGGCATGATGGTGAAGAGGTAGTAGAAGGAAGGGGGGTGAAAGAGGGGTGATAGGAGTAAGCACATCTTCCTTATCTTTTCCAAGAGCCTCTATTGGCCATTAATGTAACAATCATGTGGAAAATTTAGTAGCTTTAAAGGCCTTTTGATGGAGATGACCACAAAACCCAAGATCATTCTTTCTTTTGCCTGAGATAAAGTCCAGGTTAACCTTCATCAGTAACTGTTCTTGAGAATGAGATTGAATAAAATCAATGAAGGCATTGCAGATTTTTTGATTTGATTAAAACTAGCTGAGAAGTTCAGTGCAATGGAGGGTTGTACTGCAGACAAGGGAGAACTGCAAAAAAGTATTCACATATTGAGGCTTCCAAGCTTGAAAAGTAACTTTGAAACAAAGGAACTCTTGGAATTAATGTACAGTGGACATGTACCTAGGGAGAACAGCAGCAGCGTAGTGAGTCTGGGTTCCTACATCTGTGGGTAGCCTATCACACCTCTTCATCATTCCACTTGACAGTGCAACATTACATCACACTGGAGCCATAGAAAACTATGGCTGGAGGTGGTTTAGGTGATATCACTCAGTTCTAGCTTTAGCACTGAGTTGGGTGGAAGAATTTGTTCAGAGATTGATTTGTTGCTTTATGCCTTGAAACATGAAGATGCTTGCTCACTAGGATTTCATTTTAGTGGCCTTAATTTAATGTGATCCATTCAGCCATTGAGAAGAATCTGACCTCTGTAAGGCAGATAGAGCTGAATGGAGAGTGTAGCAGCTCCTAAACCATCACAGTTTGCAACCCAGTGCATTAAGCCATTGCTAATTTCAGATACTTTATTATGCCGTCTTGTGAACTGTGCCAATTCAGGAGTTGCTACATTCAGACATCCATGCAGCAGGCTCTGGGAGGAATGGCGTAAACTGCTTGAGGAATTCCAGTTTAGTACTGGACCTCATGTGGATTAACAGTGAGTCACTGATTACTTCCATGGCAGGCAGAGCTAATACTTCTGTAGTTACTGGTCCCTTGGTAGGACCATTTCAGAAGATTCATATAAAAACTGTTAATGGTGAGCAGAGTCACAGCTGCTTTCCTCCATTGATTAAAAGCAGTGCTTAATTCTTTTAAAGGATGCCTCTTTTACCTATATCTATTTTTCATCTCTTTTTTTTTTTTCACTAAACAGCATCAGCAAATGAGTTGGAAATGCAGATGGAGCAGAATCTCGGTTTGACATTGTCATTTTTTAAGAGTGATCTCTTTTTGTTTGTATAAATACAGAACTGAATTTATTTAGTCTGTCTCATGAAAATCCATGAGAGAGGTACAGTCTAGTGTTCATCTCCTGGGCTACAAATTGTATGTGCTTTTTTTTGGAATTCACATTTAAAGTACAAAAAGATGAAGTTTTGTACTAAAACCGACCAACACTATTGAGTGCTTTAGAAGTACAAGAGCTTAGCTGAAATGAATTTAATTGGCTCATGGTAACCTTTGTAGCTGTCTCATGTTGTAAACATCTGCTTCAGTCCAGTTGATCTTAAATTTAGACCATACCCACTTCCAGTCTTGCCTATCATGGAGAGCATGTCTGTCCATTAAGATTCGGACAGCTATTCTGGGAAACAGCTGTCTAAAATTATTTAAATGGTTCAATTCAAATTTGCTGCACTGTGTCAGGCCGTTACAGTGTTTATCTGAGGCCTGATTCCAGCCTGGAATGCATTTTATGTCATCTTCGTGTGTCTTGGCCCAGCCAGTAAGCCATCTCAGCAAGTGGTAATCACTCAAGACCAGTGTGAAGTGAAATGCTGGTTTAGCTGTTGAGCTCAAGGAAGCAGCATACCTTCATTAGAAAAAGCAGCATCTGAAAAGATGCCATTTTCATTAGGTCCGTTGTTCCAAAGACAAATACCCTAATTACACTCCAAAGCCTCTGTCACCTCTGCAAGAGCTTTGGCTCTTTTGTTCTTTCTCCCTTCCCCCAAACCCAGTCTTGTAATTGTGTCAAAAGCAACCATCCCCTACCCTTTCTGCACCAATGAATAGTTAGTGCTAGTTTTAAAAGTGTTCTCCGTTCTACTGACTCACACAATAGTTTTTTCCGGCAGGAAACCTATTTTTTAATGTATTGTGAACGTTTTAGGTGATACAGGTAAAATAAGTGTATGAGCATATTTTCGAGAAAAAAAGATCTCCCTTTGCTCCAATGTATGTGTATATATACATTTGTATATGGTTGCTGTAGTGGAGTCTTCTGCTAAATGAGCAAAAGTCTTTAGGTTTTTGCAGTAAATAGACATCTCCAAAAAAGAGGCTAATATGTAGGCTTATTCAAAGAGGTAGTTTCATTCTGGTATTTTGCCAAACAGTAGTGTATTTCTAGAGTCTTGTTGAAGAAGACTGTAAGCACAAATAATTTTTCAGGGTATTCTCTTGTGGTATTCTGTAGGATCTGGAAGGGACAAAACCTTTCTCGGAGTGTTTTAGTACCCCTCTGTGCCGATTCAAGAAGTAGTACTTCTTGTACAAACACAACAATTAGATGGTAGCAGAAAATAATATCTTACACAAGAGAGTAGATGTGATATGGTATGGGAAAAAAGAGCATATGATTACAGAGACAAAAAGGGAATGAAGGTTTTGGTGTTTTCAATGATGATGTGAAAACTGCCTGTTTAATTTTTTGTTGTTGTTTTGCCAACCTTGTGCTGAGGGTTTGGGTTGGAGTTTTTTGTTTCAGTAACTTGTAGTTGCTGCTACTTGTGGCTTCTGCTATGCATCTTGCAGCTCCTTTACTTGCCCCTCCTCCCCTCATCACTTAAAAAAAGTAGTGTAGTAAACTGTAGATTTCGGAAGCTTACCCAGTAAAATATGCTATGGTTACTGAGACCAGGTACTTGACACACTAAAACTTCTTGCTTATGTCTGCTGTGCAGGTGTTTGCAAACTGTGTTGGAGGTTGTGCCCTGCTGCCCTTCATGCCTTCTCTGGACATTGGTGACACTGGCAGGACACTGGTGACTGGGCATATAATGTACCTATGCATGCTTCTTCACTACGCTCTGTGCGGTCTTCTCTTAGTATAAGGTAGTGTGGGGAGAACTTTTGTGGTGAATGCTAGCTTGTGATAGAGTAAATCTTAAAAAAAAACCAACACCAAAACCAAAAACAACCCCCCCAAAAAAAACAAAAGAAGAAGAGAGAGAAGACACCAGTGTGGGAAAGTTGAAACTGTAGAATTTTTTTCTTACTGGAAATAAATGTGTTCAGGCCTTCATGCATGTATATGTGAACGCAGGAATGATACACCGGTCAAGATGAAAACCTTCACCTCCAAAATATAAGTGCCAATAGCAGAACACACAGGAGAAACAGATTAATGAATAAAGGAGGCTGGAGGAACACCTATAGCTCAGGGGCCAGACACAGCCAATGACTTCACTTCATCCCTGGTTACCTTAAACACTTGAAGTGTTTATGGATCACGTCATCATGTGGCCTGCTAAAGGCATTTGGATGGCCCTCACAAAGGCAACAGTTACCCAGCCTGGGTTAGATAATGTCTCTGTGAGAGTTCCAGGTCACACAGGACTGTGTTAGGCTCTGGCCGTGGTTAAGCCAGTGGAATATTCAGACCACTGGCAGGAAAGCTGCAGTGAGTTCCTTTGGAACTCCTCTTGACCAATGTAATTGATAAACTGAATGAAATGGTTTGTTTTTCAAATAAGATAGATATACCAGCAAGTTTGAAATTCATCATAATATTCCCAGCCTAAATCTCATGGAAATCTAGTTCAGTGTAGTAGTCTTACCAGTGTGCTTTCTTTGCTCTTCAGTGTCAGAAGAGAGGAGACATCCTGCAGTTTGACGTACACAGAAGTAATATTATCTGCATAACTTTTCAACTTGAGGACGTCAGAAGTCATCACCAACTCTGCTGGTTCTGTGAGCTCAAAATGCAGTAGTACCTCTGTGCAGTGGGACCTTCTAGAAGTGGCAAGTTTTCAGTCTGGGGATTTGGGGCATTCTAATAGCGGGTAGAACATACCGCCAATGGGGAGACCTCTAGCTGTTCTTGGGCTTTGAAGGGGCTGTAGTCTCAGAGCTGCATTGCTTGTTCATGCAAGCAATAGCTGTATGAATAGCTGTGTTCAGTAGCTGCGAAGCAGATGTGTTGTGGGTTTTTGTTTTGGTGTTTTGTGTGTTGTTTGTTTTTTTTAAATCTCCCCCTCCCCCCCAGCATGAAACCTAAGTGAATTTCAAATATTTGATTTTTTTTTTTTTAGGGTGATGGGTATTTTAGCTGCATGTAGCATATAATGCAAACAAAAGAGCAGATCTACATTTCTGTTACTACCTCCTCTCTGTACTGACTAGCTCTTCGATGCTGTAGATGCCTGAGCTGCTGCTGCTGGTAAGTGCTACAGGAGACTATTCAGCTTCCCTTTGCAGTCTGCTCTATCCCTTGATTCACCAGCAGATACCATAGCTGTGGCTGCAGATTATACTTTTCTCTCCCTCCCCCTGCGAGACCTCTGTGTGCTTTGACGTCATGTGTGCTCCTTTCAGTTGCCATAGCAGCCCCATTCCCCAAGCTCTCTGCCTGTCTCCTCTGGTAGGTTCCACAATGGTACAGCCAGCATCACGCTGCACAATGGTTTCCAGGCAGTGAAAGAGCGTGATTCAGCAAGCCACTCTTTTTTTTTTTTTTTTTTTTTTTTATTCTCTCTTTTATTTCATTATTATCAGACATTTTGCCTCCCCTTTTTCTGTCCTGTTCTACCCTCTACCCCCGGGCTTTTATTCAGTTCTTTACAGGAAAACGGTGATTTACCTTGAATCCAGCTGCCCATCATCTTATTTTTTATTATTATTATCAATAGCACATCTTTTCCCTGGCACTGTTTGGAATGTGATTTAAAAATATCACCTGAAGTCGCAGTTTGGGAGAAGGGTTTCTGGACGAGAATAGCTCGCAAGCACGGAATGGTAGGTGATTGATGCTAATATTCTATGACTAACTGCTTTCGCAGGGTGGGGTGATGAATATTGATTGCTGTTTAAAAAAATGGGGGAGAGGGAGAGAGAGACAGGTTGATGAAATAAACTAATTGAAGCAAGAAGGCTGCAGCTATGCATTTTGTGGCCAGAGAACCATCGTTTTCCCGTCTTCGGGTGTGTATGAGCTTTTCTGTTTGGGTGCTTTAGGTGACTGGTGGTTGTGAAAGCAGCACAGAGGCGCATCATGGACAGGAGTGTGATAGTGCTGTACCAGCTGGCTCATGTAAACAGTAGTGTTTTACTCAGCCTCATCACCTCTAACACTGCTTGGGGGCTTTTGGGGGAGGGAGCTGTCTTGGCTTGCAATTCAGTAGAAATGAGTACATTATGTGGGTTATATAGTCCATACAGAGCCATATAAAATTTGATTTTGTAAAAATAGAAGAGAGGATAATGATAAACAACTAGATGATCCAGAGGACAGAAGTCTTGGCCTTTTGCAAAGTGGTTGAATGCCAAAAAAAAAAAAAGTGTGCATGGGGAGAAGAGAGTGTTTGACAAACTGTGTTGGTTGTGGGGGTGAGGGCTGTTTTTAAGTGGACTTTTAAGGTAATCATCACTCTTCTGCATTACACTCAGATGGAGGTGAACAACTCAGCCCATTGGGTCTTACAGAACCACCAAGAGCTTTTAAGGGAAGTGTTTACAGCATGCTACAGGCCAGTTATTTTGCAAAAGAGAATTAACAATCTGTAGATACTGCAGTGAAATCAATGTTGCTTTGCAGGGAAATCCTCTGGCAGAAAAGCTATTGCTACAGGAACAAATGTTGGGTTTGCTTTTTAATGTAGAGAGGCCTTATTAGAAATAATACAAACTTGACTTGGATAATTAAGTGTTAAAGCTTTGTTTAATAAGCAGGTGGTGCTTATTTGAACCACAATGGGTATGTTTCACACCATTTGTGTACTGAGTGATTGTAAGCTTGTTTACGTCGGTTCTTTTTTGCTGCATAGCTTCACGATATCCTCAATGCAGCTTTCCCTTCCTTCAATATGTTCACTATGAGTTTTGCCAGAGACTTGTTTAAAGACAAACCCACGCTATATGAAAATATAGATTTTGAAGAAAATGATGGTGTAGAGTCTTCTAGGAGGAAAATGCAAATTAATATATTGTAAATGATCAGGAGAAGCCTGAAATTGACTTGCTGGAGGACACAGAGCTTGTCATACAAGGCCAGCTTCAGAAAAAGAGAAAGATTAAGATAGAATAGGATGGTATTGGTACTGCACAGGGCTGTTTGCCCACATGTAAGCTATCTTTGGTTCCTGTGCCTTGGGGAAAGTGGAGTGCACTAAACCTCTGGTATTTTAACCCTCTTTCAGAAGATTGCTGTGTAGTCACTAGCCAGCAACGCTCTGGAGTAGTATTTTCTTCTGTGGTGCTTCTGCTGTGTGCTTACTCTTCCTGCTAGGAAAGGTGGCATAGAATATCTTTTCAATTGGCTCAACTAATGACTCTCTTATGGGAAGCAGATGTGAATGACAAAGGTGATTTGACCTCAGCCATTAACCAATATTCTTTCTCCCTGACTCTCAGTAAACTGCACTCCTGCGCATTGCGCTCTCCAGCTGTTTCACAGAACGCATAATTTGTCAGGATACTGTTGTGGTTATGATGTTTAAAGGAGTATTAGGATTACAGGAATGTTCCTAAATAGGAAAAAACTAAGTTGCCTTCAGCTGCCTGTCTGCTCACTCGATATTAGAAAATGTCCCTCTGTTAGTGCAGTGAAGGGGCTTTTTATGAGCAGACCTTGGGGATGAGTGTTTTCTTGTAGGTTTTTTTTCTTCTTTCCCTGCTGTCAATGGTTGGCATATTTGCAGCCATTTTTAGAGATTTCATAGTACTGGACCAATAAATGTAAGACAGAATATCTTCCAGTGGAGTTACAGTACCAGATCTGGCTTGTGCAAACAAAGGGAGAGCTATCAAAAGGTCCCTACCATGGTATTGGAGAATGTCATAAAGCTCACTTGTAGTTTGCAGTCGATTGCAAAACTCATGCAGTTTAAGGGAGAGCTAAAGCAGACCCAAAGGAGGAGGGTTTTAACATCGCTTTTGCAGACGACATCATAGTTTTATTAGATTTGAAAGCCAGATAAGCTGCATGTAGAGAAGGGTCCCCAGCTTTGAAATTGGTTATCTCTTAAACTGTTGTTGTGTCGTTGAGTAGAAGCCACACAGTTCTTTGGGCAATTCCTGAATAACAGAAAATATCGCCAGCTTGTTGATAAATTTACAAAACAAATTGAGCTTTTAGGTGTTTTGTTTTGTTTTTAAGGCAGGCATTCTATACCCATAGCCCCTTCCATTCTACTGGTTACATTTTGAGTTTATAATAGCACTACTAGAAATTATGGCCTAAAAGCCGAGTTAGTGACTGCAGTATTACCACAGTTGCTGCTCTGTTATGTCATCAGGAGAGAAGGAGAAAGACTTCACTGGACCACCATACTGAATATAAACATAACCTGGCTTCCAGTGCTCATATTCTGCTACCCTTTTCTCACACGCCTGCTGTTTTGAAGGCCACTTGCAAGAAAAATTAACCCTCATAAAAGGGCACCAGATAAAAGAAAAAGTGCTGCATTTTCTGTTATTTTTTTCTTTCTTTCTTGCAGCACCATCTGTAGAGGCAGACATAAGAAGGTGTTTCACAGAAACAAAAAATCTTTTGTACTCAAGTAATCATCTGAAACTGATGGTCTAAAACTGAAAGCAACGTGTGACTTCAATTGGTGTAAAATATCAGGTGTTAGGGCTATGTTTCCTTTCTCTTATGCTCTTATAGCTCAAAAACAGTACAGGGGATGGGACAGAATTTAAGGATCCCCTGTCCACTGTTGGCAAAAGTTATACAGCTTTCCTTAATTTGCTATACTGTGCCTTAGCCTGATAGCTGTAGCTTTGTTAACAAGCTTTAAATCAGTCTTGGCTAGTTAGAAGAACAGAAAATTCAAGTCCCAATACTTTCCAGTCTTGTTTGTTTGTTATATAGTGAGATTTTTAATGAAGAATTAGGCACATGAACTCTCTAGTGGCAGTGGAATATTCTCCTCAGCTTCTGGGAGAATGTTCTCATCCTACAGAAGGGATGTGAAGTCATGAGCTTTTGTGTATCTTGGCATATCCCTGACTATGCCTGGAGCATAGGACAGAGTCAGAGCATTTGTTACAGCGAGCAAAAGAAAAAGCAGCTATTGCAATTTTAGGCTTCCAGGTTTTTCTCCTGTCCAAGGAAAAGAAGTTGAAGACTGCATGAGTGCAGACCCTTGCTCACGTCACAGTAGTGACATGGGAGATTTTGGATTTTTTGTCTCCCAGGTCTGCCCTCAGCTTTTTACATTGTAATAAACACTAAAAATTGGAGGTCCAGAAGAGCCTTCAAGTCAAGTCAATAGCTGCTGCCCCAGGATTCTGCACTAAGAGGTCAGATAACCCAGGAAATTAGGAACTGCTATTTGAAGTGGGATTTCAGGGAGCCAAAGTATGTGCAACTCTTGTCCCAGTTCAGTGCAGTGTACTGGGCCCTCTCTGGTTAAGCAGTTGTTTTCTCATAAGTATTTTTAATCTTCTACTCTTAGTAAAAAGTTTTAGTTCACTTCTGAGCTATTTGAAAACATGTTGTGAAACAGTAGTAAGGAAATGAAATGTTGCCCAAACCTTTCACTTAATATTAGTCACCTAATTTTGTTTAGTCGTTGTACTACTCTGTTGTCTATGCTTGATTGTTCCTCCTCTCATTCAATGTCTTAATACCACAGCATTTGCATTTGCTTTTTACCACATTTCTTGAGGTTGCCTGTTTCTTAACTGCAAGCACTTTGTTAGTTGAACATATTTTGTCATGTTTTGTTGTTTGTTTTTAACAGGCTGCTAATTTGATAAACAGCAGTAATTCACAGGCCTTTTCTTATGCCTATATGTATCCATATTGAAGTTTTAAAAGCTATTCATAATGTCACAAGTCAAATTTAATTTCAGTCCCCATCTATTAGTGACAGATAACTGTGTACAAATCTCAACTTGTTATAGTGAAAGTTTCTGCTCTTCCATATTCCAAAGAAAAATCTGAAGATCTGTCGTGAGAAAAATACGATAGAAACAAAAAAATAATTATTTAATAACAGTTTTATGATTTTTAATGCCATCTGTTGCAATGTGACCAGTCTTGAATATGAGCTCTTGAGCGCTAGTGTCTGGCTGCCTTGATTTTTATCTTTTTTTTTTTTTTTTTTTTTTGGGGAAAATAACCATGACACCTCTCTCTCATTTAAACAACACTTTATTCTCTATTATTTTCTATCTCTAGTCTGTCGTCTTTGCATGGAACGAGGAAAATTTATGGTACAGATACTGCCTGTGACAGGATGAATCATGGTATTATCAGAGGGTCTTTGTTATAAGATGTGCAAATATGGACATGCCAGATTAGCTTAGTTTTCTGAACTTCTTCGCTGTTTATCAGACTTGAAAAATAAACCCCAAATTTGTTTCTCTTTTGTCATGCTTAGGGCTAGTATTAGAAACCTGTACCAGCAGCAGGCCAGACTCAAATATCAACTATGGCAACCCATGCATGAAGTTGATGCCTTTGAACCATTTCCTATAGATGAGACATAGCATGCGCTGTGGTGAGTCAACAATGTGTTATTTTATTAAATGATACCCCTTGGCAAAAAAAATAGCGCTTAATGCCGAAGTGTATGCTGACTTTTTTTGGGGGGTGGGGTGCAGGGCGTGGGGGAAACATTAAAATTACAGCTTGTAGTAATTTTTAGTATATGTGAGCATAATGCTATTGTCTTCTTAGAAATGCCTTTTTTGAGTATCATTTCTGCATTTTACATGGAATTATCAGATGGAGCACATTGGGAATATGGTTTTGGTGAAAGTGTGAAGATAGCAAAATAATAAAAATCCTATATATGCAGTATTCTGGACTTGATAAATCCACTATTTTACAGCAATTTTTGCAATTAATGTTTTGCATCTCTTTGATTTGAGGTGCGGGAGAGGAAAAGTTGTTCTGTTTCTCTTTAAGATGACTGAACCAGACTGAAGAATCCTGACAAAATTTTTTTGACATATATCTCTTTATGCTTGGGCAGGAAAATAAATTGTGAGAGTAGTGATGAAAAGCAAATAGCCTTTTAAAAATACTCTGTGGCTTTCAGTATCTGTAAGTCTGCTAATAATTTCAATGCATATTTTTTCCATAATAAGTCATTTTGATCCTGATAATTTCTTTAAGATGGCTTTGGTATACCTTTGGGAGATGAGGAATCATTTTTAGATGTCCTATGTAATTACAGTAGAATTATTGTGAAATCTTGTAACTCTTGAAGGTAACCAATTTTCTGTTCAAAACAAGCTTATGTTAATTTTTTTTTTGTCGCAGTACTTGCTAGATGCTTGTCAGCTGCAGTCACCATAACCAGCATAAACTGAAAGCCAACAGCTTTAAAAATAAGCCACAGATCCATGTTGATCTGTGGATTTCAAGCACATCCTGTGTGATTTGGCCTTTACAGGTGGCCAGCGTCAAATCTTATTCCTGGTGCTATTGCACAAATAAGGTGTAGGTCCAAGTCACTAAAATGTTTCTACTGTTTTGTTAGGAGATAGAAATCTGTTGTCATTTGTAGATCAGGCAGAGGTGGAAATACATAGTACTTACTGACTGGTGGGCAGTAGTGATACATGGCTAATATAACAGTAATGAAATAAGTGCTCCGATGGCATGTCACTTTCATCCTTGGTAGAGCTGCTGAAAAAAAAATTGAACAGGTGTCAGTTAAATCAGTTTGACTCTGTTCTGGATTGAAATAAGAGAGAAAGTAGCAGAAAGCAGTGCCTAGTAGCTCATTGAAAGAATCTGTCTTGTGTTGAAACCTAAGGGGTTTCCCAAGGGGAGAAACCATAGAGTGGACGTGAATAGTGATTTGTGGCATGAAGAGTCCCAGTCTGGATGTGCATGTCCTTGACTTGTGGACATACAGTAGAAGCAAGACATTTATTTAGAACTCAAAAACCTCCCTGTATTACTACTATGATATTTTTTAACTTCCTATGGCTTTTAAGGCCTACTGCATTTGTCCTAAGGCAATTCTTGTTAGTAAGACAGCCTTCATCTTGGTTTAATATGTGGACTCTAAAAACTGTGGCACTTAACCTTTCTTATATGAATGGCTCTGGGTGAGTTTTGAATTAAAGATGAAGCCCAAAACCATTTATTTATTTATTTATTATTTTCTATGTTTAGGAACACAGATAACCTGCTAGTTGTAGTTAATGAGACTTTTAAATAAACTGGCAACAGCAAAGTATATATGATTTATGGTAGTTGGTAGTGGTATGCAAATAAAGGATTTTGTTAACATGTCCGCAATGAACAGTAACTAAAGAGAAGTTGCATGGAATTTTTATGGTGTTGCAAGCATGTTAGTGTGATTAGCCCATAGTCATTGCAGTTCAGTTCCTTTCACTATTAACATTTTTTAAATTGCTGTATATGTAGAAAAATAATTTTGAAGAAGCTGGGTGACAATAATACCTGCTCTTGGCAGTACATTTAGTAGTATATGTAATGCTAGCTTTGGAATACAATGATACTGCTGTCTACAAGCAGTGTGACTTCATCATTTGTCCCTCAGGTTGTAGCTATTGATATTGCTGTGTGGTACTTAAAGCATGCACCGATGGCTCTGTTTGGTGTACTTTCTCTCTGAGTTCAGTGCACATTTAAGTCACGTCTCCCAGCTTCGTTCTTCCCAATTTAGATTTTAGGATGTGTAATCAGTACAAATAGACAGCAGGTTTTCAGAAACAATATATTATATGAATCAAAAGAACTCAGAGATGTCATAGGTAGAGAGTTCCTTGAGCAGTTTTCCTCCCAACTGACATAATTTTAACAAATAAAAGTAGTTAAACATCTTTAACAGAAATTAAGGGATTCAAGGTCTTGTTCTGAAGCTACAGCTCCACAGAAGATGTCTGTAAGTGTCTTCATGCATATAATGCAATCCTTTAGCTTGTATTTAAAGTTTGTTATGTGTATGAACTAGGGATACAGTCCTGTAAACATGTGTGAAGCAAATACGATTTGAAATTTGAGGCCTTGATGTGCAAATGTATATGCTTTCTGTGCAGGTTCTCTCCAGTTAGTATTGGTCATTAAGGTATACAAATCACTTTGAACATCTGAGTTTTGCATTCAGCCATTTCTGTTTATGAAAATGCAAGCTTTATAACTGTGAAACTTGTATGCGAAATCGGAAACCAGGTCTAAAACTTAGCATATGACCGTGAAAGTTAAATTAACTGTCAAGCAACTTTTAAAAATGGTCAGGAAAAATAGCATTTGGAGAACAAAAATACTTACAGTATTCATCACAAAACAGAGCAGGTAACGAAAAAACATAGGATATTTTGTTTAACATGAAAATAAGGTTAGTGCTATGGGTGCTAGGAGTTTTATAAAGCTGAATTAGTAATTTTGGTAGAAATTACGTGAGTGAGAGGCTTTGATATATCTATGCAGATGACCAAAGTAGCTGGGATAAAGGAATTTTTTAATATTTTTTTTTTTAAGCACTTACACAAAGATCCTCAAATGTTTCTTCTTTAGAAAGTCTTGGCTTGGTATCTTGCAACTAGAGTTGCATATTTTTATGAAACATTGTGTTGATTTCACTTATGTTTGTCCCTGTTTAAGTGCTAAGCCCACAAAGAGAAATTCTGAACTCCATCTAGCCAAGTGGATGTAAAATAGCTCCAGTGAGTTTAGTACAGTTATACCAGACTTGTTTCAGAGGAACTCTGAGCGCAATTTTCTCTGAGAAACATGTGTTCTGCTACTCTGCCTTCTTTAGTAGAAAAAGCCTAGTTATATTAAATTTGCTGCATATGGTAAATGTAAAAACTTCTTATCTGTTATTGATGGTGGCCATGTAATGAGCGACATTTTTCCCATTTGAGAACTGTTGCCTTAGCATATTTCCAAAAGCTATTTGTCATGTGATCAACTACATACAAACAAAGGTTTTCTAAAAGTGACCTGTAATTGTCAACACTTTAACTGTTTACCTACCTTCCCTACTCTTCAAGAGGCTGGATTTTTTTTTCCACAGAAAGTGCTGAGATCTTAACCGTTAATTACAGACTTTTCAGTGCAACCACTTGATCACCTTTTATTTTAATTAACTTCACTGGAAATGCCCATAAAATGGAATTTATCTGCCTTTTGCAATTTTTCTTGTTGCTGATTTTTTTTCTTTATTTGGGTTGTTTTTTGTCTCCTAAGGATATTGTTTTGCAGGATGTTTTCACTCCCTTTTAAACTCAGAGAGCATTCTTTTTTTTTATGCTGTTACTTCTCATTCTGATTTTTATCCCTTCTCTCTCCATCCTTGGTTTGTCTTTACTGATCCCTACAGCCTGTATTTTAATTAAATGATATTGAAATGTAGCATTGTCGGCTCTTGTGGTATTTGTTTTTTTAATGCCCTGGGCTCAGTGTTACATACATATGAGAAACTCTGAGCTTTCTTTTAATAAAAAGTAGGCTTTTCATCCTTATTCCTGAAAAAAAAAAAGAAGCTTGAGTATGTGAAAGCTTCAGGCTTCAAAAATGTATAACCCTACAACACAGATTATTCCCTAGCCGTATCTCAGAATTTTGGGAACATATTACATGGTTCTCAGATGTTTGGGACTGAGTTTCTTAAAAAAATGACTTTTAGAGTTAGTTGGAAAGTGAAGACTTAATATCCCTTTGAGTGCTTGTAAAGACATGGACATACCTCTGTTCTGACTCTGTGTCTGCATTCCTCCAGTAGCCTGGAGTGGCCTAGGAAAAGTCAACCTATTTGCCCATTTAAAAAGTAAAAATGAAATTATTCTAAAAAAATTTAAGTGCAGATGCCTGTCTTTGAGGGATCTGCAGTTGTTTAATTTCACTTTGAAATACTGATGGATCAAATGCTTTTATTTTGCCACGTGTCAGTCTGTGCTATTGAAAAGGAGTGAACTTTATAAGCTTAATACTTCTTGTGCCAGGTGTGACCTGTGAATATATCACACAGAATATTTCTGTGCCTCCTTTATTTTTTTTTCCGCACTGCTGATGGAAAAAATAACTGTGCCACCTGGCAGGCTAGTTCAGTATTTGGCGGACTCCCCTCCCAACCTTATGGAAAATATCCAGGACTGTTGCTGTAGAATACGGGAGTAGAATATCAGACAAGTATCTTCTGAAACTTTGAGTAGTTTTTCAGTGTGATCCTTATGAGTTGTATTAAAATAATTTGAATAGCCTGCAGAAGAATAAATGGAAATGCCAAATCAATAACAAAAAACAAAGGATGGTGCCAGCAGAAGGGTGGAAAAGAGAACAGGAGAGCAGTAAATTCAGCTATGTTAACAGGTATGGCATATGTACCCATACTACATAAAGTGGTAGGAAGTATTTTGTAACCACATGGGGAAATATCTTGCGTGCTTCTGCTTCTGGACTTATCAGTGTGGTGCGTTGACTCTGTGCCCATCTCTTTGTGTACTGTTCTTAGCCTTTTCTTATGACTTTTCTTATGCTTTTTTCTTAGACTTTACTTATGCCTTTTCTTAGCCTTTTATTATGACAATGTGTCAACAGGAGCAGAAACATGAGCATACCATGTAATACTGTCAGCTTTTCCTCTGCTCACATTCCTTCTGCTGATGTATCAGAAAGAACGGGGAGCATTGACTCTGAGTGAAGAGTATTGCTCTTGTAGAAAGAAGCACCTGCAGTACTGGTAGCATTGGCTATGGCATTCACGCTCGCTGCACTAGGGTTTCGATCAAGTTGGCTCAAGGCAGCAGTATGCTAACTGCTGTACAGGCATCAAGTTAGATGCTTTAAGCTCTTGGGCAGTCACTTCCCAACTATGAAAAGGGAGTAAAACAAATGAGAGATATATGTCCCGGGTATCGGTACAATGCAAAAAGTATGACGTTAATGTCATGATCCTTCCCTCTTAACTATTGCGTGTTGGGATGGAGTGTAGCAGACAAGTGAAAGGACAAAGGCAGATATGCATGACGGAGGACTATAAAGAAGGGTGAGGTTAACCAGAGGTTAATTAAACTCACTGTACATCACATTGAGCTGGAAGGCAGGGATAGGGAGCAAAATAAACTCCCCATAATCTAGGAGGAAGCAGTTTACAACCTGCTGCACCACCTGGACACTCACAAGTCTATGGGGCTGTGGGGGATCCACCCAAGAGTAGTGAGGGAGCTGGTGGAGGAGCTCGCCAAGCCACTCTCCATCATTTATCAGCAGTCCTGGTTAACAGGGGAGGGCATCCCAGATGGCTGGAGGCTTGCCACTGTGATGCCCATCTACAAGAAGGTCCAGAAGGAAGATCCGGGGAACTACAGGCCTGTCAGCCTGACCTTGGTACCGGGGAAGATTAAGGGGCGGTTCATCTTGTGTGTGCTCACCAGGCAAGTGCAGGACAACCAGGGGATCAGGCCCAGCCAGCATGGCTTCATGAAAGGCAGGTCCTGCCTGTCCATCCTGATCTCCTTCTATGATGAGGTGACCCGCCTAGTGGATGAGGGAAAGGCTGTGGATGTTACCTACCTGGACTTTAGTAACGCCTTTGACACTGTCTCCCACAGCATCCTCCTAGAGAAGCTGGCGGCTCATGGCTTGGATGAGTATTCTTTGCTGGGGAAAAAACTGTCTGGACAGCTGAGCCCGGAGATGTTTGGTGAACACAGTTAGATCCACTTGGTGGCCAGTCACGAGCAGGGTTTCCCAGGGCTCAGTGTTGGGGCCAGTCTTGTTTAATATCTTTATCAATGATCTGGACAAGGGGACTGAGTGCACCCTCAGTAGGTTTGCAGATGGCACCAAATTGGGAGGGAGCATTGATCTGCTCAAGGGTAGGAAGGCTCTGCAGAGGGATCTGGACAGGTTGGATTGACCTCAGATGGGCAAGGTCAACTGTGTGAGGTTTAACAAGGCTAAATGCCAGGTCCTGCCTTTTGGTCACGACAACCCCATGCAATGCCTCAGGCTTGGGGAAGAGTGGCTGGAAAGCTGCCCAGCGGAGAAGGACCTGGGGGTGTTGGTCAAGAGCTGGCTGAATATGAGCCAGCAGTGTGCCTAGGCGGCCAAGCAGACCAACAGCATCCTGGCCTGTATCAGCAATAGTGTGGCCAGCAGGAGGAGGGAAGTGATCGTGTCCCTGTACTTCGCACTGGTGAGGCCGCACCTTGAATACTGTGTTCAGTTTTGGGCCCCTCAGTACAAGAAGGACATTGAGGTGCTGGAGCGTGTCCAGAGAAGGGCAACGAAGCTGGCGAAGGGTCTGGAGAGCAAATCTTACAAGGAGAGGTTGAAGGAACTGGGGTTGTTTAGTGTGGAGAAGAGGAGGCTGAGGGGAGACCTTATCGCTCTGTACAGCTACCTGAAAGGAGGTTGTAGCGAGGTGGGTGTTGGTGTCTTCTCCTGGGTTACTAGCGATAGGATGAGATGAAACAGCCTCAAGTTGCATCAGGGGAGGTTTCGATTGGATATTAGGAGAAACGTCTTTACTGAAAGAGTGGTCAGGCATTGGAACAGGCTGCTCAGAGAGGTGGTGGAGTCACCATTCCTGGAGGCGTTCAAAAAGCTGTGTAGACGTGGCACTCCAGGGCATGGTTTAGGAGGCGTGGGGGTGTTGGGTTGACAGTTGGACTTGATGATCTTGGAGGTCTTTTCCAACCTTAATGATTCTATGATTCCACCGCCTCATCTACCGGTAGTATCCTTGTTGCATTGCGTTCAGAGTGCTGGTTGGTAGGAGGTTGGCAAGAGGAGAGTGAACATTGCAGCCATGGTGCAGTACTTGTGCATTCTTAATATGCTCTAAATTCTTGGCAAAATTAGTAAGGGTAATTCACCTGTAATGCATTTGAGGAGATGTAATTATTAAAATAGGCGGTTTTGAGCTGCTGGATATTGAATAGCTCTGGCTTTGTTTTATAAAAATCAGAATAGTTCAGGGTTACAGTTTTTAATCGCTTTAAAGAAGGTTAAGAATATAAGAACAGCTAGTAGCCTCAGAGGAAAAATCCATCCAGCAGTCTTCTGTCCTGGTGGCCATTAGCTAAATATTTGGTGTAGAAAAATGAAAACAAGATAAGCAAACAGTAACGTTTCTCTTGATGTGTCCTCCCATATTCCGTAAGTCTGATTTTTTGGGGGGGACAGAGATTGTTTATTTTTGTTAAAAATGCTGTGTCCTAACTCAACATTGTCTGCCCAGTTCATGTTTTTTGACTTATTTTCTACATGCAAAATAGGAAAAACAAGTTCTGGCTGCATTGCAACTGCTGGTTTTTTGTTTGTTTGATTTTTTGAAGTGGTATCAGTTGTAGATGTTAGTCCTATCCTGGGGAAAAAAAATTATTCTTGTGTGAACTGTAAGACTGCAGGGTCTCTGAAAGTACTATGAAGATATAGAAGGACCTTGATAAGAAGTTCTGATTCGTAGCAGATACAAAATCATTGCTAAAGGTAATGTTTATACAGCAGAGTCTGGAGTAGTTTATTGTGTATGCAGCTTTGTGTTAAGATGGCTACTGTCCCATACTAGTTCATCTAGATCAATGCAGCATATGATACAGAGACTTCTTAATCTGCTTCCTTACTGCCTTTGTTTCTGGAAGAATGTAACTCCAGTTAGGTATCCAGCTAGTAGGGTTACTTTCCCTGGAGAGGCATGTAGGGTGGGCTGAGCAAGTGTCAGTGCTCTCTGTTTTGGCCTGCCAACACTGCATGACGGGGAAGAAGGATGGGAGGATTTTCTTGCTTTATAAGCTGTTAGGATTGCAATACAGCACACAGAGAAAGCAGGAATGAATTAATTACCCTGTGTTTCATGGAGTGGATGTGAAGGTTTTTCTCAGGTGCACATCAGAAGTAGATAGCATAATGACCTGTAATGGTATCCAAATGCTCCTGTTGCTGTACTCTCAAAGAAAATTTTCCTCTGAATCTAAGTGCTTACTGTTGTTGGGGGATTTTCACCATCTAACTTTGCTACTTCATGCCTTGTCTAAATACTGTGTATATAATTTACCTCAGAAAATTCAGAGATTGTATTTCAAGATTGTCGCATATCCTTAAGTAGTATCCTTAAGTATCTAAAAAACAAAAAATAAAAGCTTCCAAAAAAGCCAGGAAAAAAGAAAAATACATTTTAATGCAGCTTTTC
Source organism: Phalacrocorax aristotelis (assembly GCF_949628215.1). Lineage (NCBI taxonomy): Eukaryota > Metazoa > Chordata > Aves > Suliformes > Phalacrocoracidae > Phalacrocorax > Phalacrocorax aristotelis. The sequence goes on from NC_134279.1 coordinate 14,786,422, forward strand.
TTGAAAGAAAAGAACCCCCAAAAAATCCTGAGTTGTTTGTGAAAAAGGTCTGCATGACTTAATTGTGAATCATACTACTTAAATGCCTGCATTAGTTTTATGTTAGATTTCAGTCATGAGTGTGCAGATAGATGTTTTTATGGCATAATGAATGCTTGATTTGCTGTTGTATTTAAAATTAATTCTATTATCTGTCAAGCTGCATGAAGAAAATCTGGTGGATATCTTCCATGACAGAAGAATGTCGGAAAAAAAAACCCCTGCATGTTTGTACAAATGGCAGTGATCTATTAATCCTTTCATAAAAACAGTGATTTCAAGGTGGTGTATGCTCCTCTAAGAAACCCGTGTTGCAGTTCTCTGCTTTTCTTTTGAGGATTTGAAGAACTAAATAAAAGGATATCTGCTTGGTTTTGGCTTTTTTAGGTAGCTGTGGCAATTGGTAGTTGAGCTTATATGTGTAGGCTCATATTCTCTAGGTAATTACATTATTGCAGTAAGAATGGGACAATTTACACCAGTTGAGACTTGCATTCTGTAGGTTTGATTTAATGTTGTTTTTTTAAGAGGTACTAAGTCTGCAGAAAACTTCTCCGATTTGATGGAGACCGAGTTTCTGTACACCCAGGCTTCATTTCTGAGCTCTTATGTCTCATTAATGTGGAAAAAATATCTCTGGCTAACAACATGACATGCGGCTGAAACTGTCACATGTGAAGCAGTATTGTCAAAACTGAAGTGTTCAAAAACCTTGAGTGAAATGTTCAGACTGAGAGGCTGTTTGGTTTTCATTTTGTGAGCTTGTAGGCCACCTTTTGGATCTCATTGTTAAGGTTTCCTGTGAAAACCAAAAGGGTATAAAAACCTAAGCTAGGCTCCAGGAAGCAAACCAACTAATAGGAAAATTACAGTAAATGTTTTCAGCATCAGCAGCGGTGGGATAAATTTTACAGCAAATTTTGTGGATCAACTGCCTAGCACCCTTACCAGGTAGAATCTGGCCTGGGAAGTATTACTTATTTTTTTCTTTTTTTTTCAAAATAGTTGTCAAGATTTATCCAAATGGCTATCAAATGTTAAAATCATAAAATCATAGTTTGAAATACAGCTCTTATATATAAGGAAGATCTCTGACACATTTTATTTTATCTTGAAGGTGGGCAGTTGGAAGGTGAATTTTCCCTGGGTTGCATCTCCCATAGTCAGTTTAGATGCACATTGCCCCAAATCTTTTTCCACCTGAAACTTAGTACAGACTTGGCTAGTTAGCTCAAGAGTTTGTTCCTCTGAATGGTCTGGACACCAGATAGTCCATACCAATTAACCATCGAAGCAGAACTTGGTGGGGTCATGGAAACAGTATGGACAAAGGCAATCTAGGTGTATCCCTTGTGCTGTGCAGTCTATTTTTGTAGTTCTGAGGCTATCAGGCTGCTTCCTCATTAGTGCTTTGTTCTTTTTGTCAGTGAGTGAAATAAGAGTTAAAACTCGGCTCGAATTTTGAACGGTATCAGGGACATAAGTTTCTTGACACTAGGTTCTGGTGGTGTTAATGAAAAGAAAATAAAGCCACACATTCCTCTCTTGCTCTTTTTCTTTCTCAAATGCCTTTTGCAGTAGTCATACTGTCCTGTGTAATTGTTGGTGATGCTGTTATCTGAGCTAGTTATGCTGCAGCTAGTATACAGGACTATATGCTCTTCTTCGTGGCTCCAAAGTTTCAGCAACTGGAGAGAACTGCAGAGAGAGCTATAATCAAGTTAGGCTTTAGTGGCCTTGAAAATTATAGCTGAGTCATGATATCCAAGATTTCAGAGTAAATGTATATTGAGTGCACTTGAATCCTTGTGCAAGTACTACCATTTTTTCCCCCACTGAAGAGTACTTTTGGACTAATGATTAATTTATGTGTGAGCTCTGCATTACACAACTGGTAAGAGATCAGAATAGATCAAAGCAGACTTAGAGCTCGTTCAAGCTAGAATTGCTTGGGTATTTCTAAAGCAGCAATGTTGAATTGTGGCAGGAGAGTACACAGTCCACTGGTTGCATGAGATGATCTCCAGAGGTCCCTTCCAACCCCTACCATTCTGTGGTAATGCCTGTAATGGGGAATATAAAACAAAAACAAACCAAAGCACAAACAACAAAACCCACAAACAAAACCCTAGCTGTCCTGGGGTTTATTTTAATTTCCTTTTGTGAGATGTGAAATGCAGTAGACTTGTGGAATGCAAAGCTATTTCCTCAGGATATAGAACTTGGCTTCTTTGTGCATATTGTATTTTGCCCTGTTTTCCATGCTATAGAATTTTATGGCTTAACTCTCTAGCACCGTGCATCATCAGTGTTGCTTACTTGCACTGACTTGTCATTTTTGTTGTTTTTTAAATAAATAGATTATGTAATAAATCATAGCTGGCTTTTGAGACTTAAAATTAAGTTAGTAAATTAACTGATTTGCCCTTACACTTGGTAAATAAGTGTGTGTTTGTTTGCAAAGCATCATGTTTGGTATTGAAATGTAATTTAACACCAGTATTAAAAACAAGAAGCGAAAGGGAAGATAGTGCAGAGCAAAGACAAATGGTGCCAGCTTTGACATGGTTTTTCTTGGAGTACAAGACAAGGTAATTTTGATGCTGTACATGACATACTGTAATTTTTTTGCAGGAGACTTTCACATAGTGAGTGTTTATTAAATGTTCGATAAATCTGGCTGACAAGTGTGCTATGCTTGCAGAACCAGTGGTCTAGAAATATGGAGGACAGTGTAAAGGGTGTTTGCATAAGAGGGAAAAAAAAATCTGCTAATATAATATTAAGCCTTTGTCATTGAACTTGTTTGGTAGGACGAGCCAGTGCCATGGAAAATCTTCTAAGGGAACAAGTACAATTAGTTACCAGTGCTTGAAATATCCATTAAAATTACGACTTTGATCTGTTAATAAAATTTGGAGTGGGAAAGTAGAAATAAGTGTCTGACACTGTTGGTAGTTCAAAATCAACAGAACCTTTGCCTTCAATTAAGTTGTCTGGAAGATGGGGGACATTGCTGTAAGGACATCATGGTTGCATGCAAGAAGGAAGAGCAAGCAACCTTGTGGCTCTTTGAATTAGTTGCTGTTGAAATATCACCAGGGGAACAAGACAAGGTACAGATTCAGTTAAGCACCAGGCATATTCTGGTTCTTAACTGCAAGTTTTCCTGGTCACTTCTGTAGCAGCACTCTGCTGTAACTCTGACGTTGTATGCATTTACCAGGCTGTCAGAGACCTGCTAGTACTAAGGCTTTATTTTTGCAACTTTTCTTATTTTCCCTTTGTCTATAAGGCAACAAGGCGTTCTGTCAGATTATTTTGGTGGATTTACTCCCCCATCTTTCCATGTAGTCTCTCCCATCTGGTGCTTGGGGAGGGGTCTTGGGCATGGCATGTGAGATGATGTTCCAAGAGCACTGCAGAGGGGAGGGCATAATGGTGATAATCTGCTGTGTGTTCCCTTGTTCCAGAGCAAGGTCCAATCACCCATGAATGCCATTGCATCTCATGACCACAATTGACAGAAATCTCTTGATTTTACTGGCAGTTTTCTTACTGCTGTTGTAAATGTAGAGAGCTGTATTTCCTTTTCTGCCTTGTTTTTTAAGCTTACAAAATTGGATTTAGATGAAATATTCCTGTTGGCATTCAGTGAAGGATTAATAATCTCTTAAATTCTGCTCAAATCCTTTTTGCTGATATAGACATTTGGTTTAGGTTAATATTAGACAACAACAGTTTATGTATCGCTTCATCTCAGAACAGGGGTTTTGTTGGATATAAATTTCGGGTTTGGTTTTTTATGTTGTGGCTTCACATACTTCCTCCCTACCTTCCTCCCCAGCATGAAGCGTTTATTTTCTTTTCATGTGACTATTTCTGAAAACCACCATTCCCTTCTCAGAGGTACCAATTCTGGGCAGGGAGTAGTATGAACACAGAACTGTAGAGGAGTGTTTTTAAAGATGGATTGTTTGAGTGTCAAATAGTTACACTCTTTTTAAAAGGTTTGTGAGCAGTGCCTCATTTAAATAGATTTCGTGGTTATTTACCTTTTCTGATGAGCCTCTGAAGTACAAGTAGGTGGTAGGGTGGAGGGAAGTGAGTGAGATAGTTGGCCTTTTTTTCTGTTTATTGTCTGACTATGAGCCTGGAGTTCTGTTTTTATTTGCATAGGTTGTTTAAGTTACAGAGCTTAAGCTCATAGAACATATTTGCTGAAAATATGGGAGTGAGGATTTGAAGCAATACTTTGTTTTGACAAATATTCTATGTCAGGTAAAAGCAAGTTATGTTGCTCAACTCTTTCCTTACAAAAACTGTACTGTCTTCAGTATCATACACTTTTGTAACCCCTAAGTTGTCTTCTAAGCAAGCTATTCTTCAGGTTAGGAGTTGTGCCAGTGACAATGACATGCATGGCATAAATTAGTATATAGCGAACAGAACAGTTTTGTATGGAAGCTTTTTTTTTAATCAAGATTCTAGTGATGGCATGTCACCAAGTAAGGTAGTATTTTTTTCTTGATTGCTGAGACACTAAATTTAATTTTCGTATTGGTTTAATGTGGAAAACAAATGTAGGATTCAGAAACGTGGGAGTCAGTGGTGGCAAGATGTATATAAAATCACCTTGTACTGTTTTAAGAGTAAGTGAGCAATTGCAGGCTTGTGATACAGGGTTCATTATTTCTAATATGCTTATGTTAACAGTTTTATAATTAAGCTTCACTTAAAATTATAATAATAATCTCCTTTTCCATTCAAGCATAACAAAGCACTTAAGCATTAATAAGCATCACATCAACTTTGAAAAATAAGAAGTATTACCCCTATTTTACAGTTGGGTAAAGTGATTTGCTCTGAAGTGACAAGTACTGCAAAGGGCAGCTCCAGGACACTCCTCCAACTGTGTGGACCACAGTGTTAAAGTGCAGATAGCTGGGTAGATCCTTAAATATTAAGGTTTAATAACAAAAAAAAAACAAAAGCAGCTCAACAATGCCTAATGTAGATGAAAAAACTTTGTATAATAATATTATCCACTGTGGCAGAAAGTGTGGGGTCTGAGATTTTGGGGGAAAAGACAAGGACTTGGTGTTTTGGTTGATCTGCCTTTTTTTCTGAGGTCTTCTGCTGAGCTTTTTCCATAAAAATAGTAGTTTATCTTCTGAACAGGCTTTTGTCCTTTTCTGACACATAAATGTAAACCCTTGAACTTAGCTGTATGAAGGCCCAAGACAGACCTGCAGATCTACAGTGCATCACCGTTTTCGAGGATAGAGGTCTTGCTGCACTCTCTGTTGTTGTGGAGATTAAGAGCCAAGGAACATGGCCTATAGTGGATGACCATGAAAGCAATCCATGAGCCTGTGCTGGGTAAAACATGATGGTCAATCTGTCATTTCACAGCTCACCTGTTCAGGCAGGAAGACCCTGAATCTTGGTTGGGATATAGCACTTTGATCCAGCCCTTAACAAAATGCTCAGCCCAAGCTGAATTTGAAGGACCTAATGTGTTCTCTTAGCAGCTCAAAGTATTTCCAGTTTCTTCCAAGCAAAGACTTTGTAACCTCTACGCAACGTTTATCTGTGCTCAAGGCATGTGTCACTGAGAAGGGTATAAGCAGGAAAACAAAGCAGTTTAGCATCAGTTGCATGTTAACATAGGGAGAAGTTTCTTTTCTGTTGGGAAGTACATAGGTGGTCCTCATCAAGATGCATTAAATGAATCCAAAAACCCTAGTAGAGTAAAATTACTGCACTAAATAAAAGCCCTTGTGTTTTTTTTTCTGGGTTGGGTTTTTTTGTTTGTTTCTGGTTTGGGATTATTCTTCTTTTCAGAGTAAATTCACAGGAACTATATATAATCTGCCACATCCAGAAATACATCCTAACCTGTACCACAGCAGGAGATGCAGAATAAATAATTACAGATGCCTCCATGGAAGGCATACTACAGCAGGCAAGGAATAGAAAACTTTCCTTCCTTCAGTAGAAAAAAAAATTAAATCACAGAGTGAGAAAGAAGAGAAATAAACAATGAAAAAAATGGAAGCAACCAATCATAAGTAGTGATGAAGCCACCTGGAAATTAAAAGCCCGCCTCTTGGGAGAGGGAGAATTTCAGTGTGGCCAAAGACTGCTGATGTCTTCAGACTTAAATTACACTCCGGTGTTGCTTACCGATATTTTTCACAAGTGTATTTACATAGTATGTATAAAGTTCGCAAATCAAGAAGTCAATGCCATTCACATTGATCAACAGCTTCCATTCCTATGGCTGAAAAGGCACTCCCTATATGTCTATATGTATTGTAAATTCAAGACTACAAATTTATAGGTGAAACATTTTGACATGACTGAGAAATCTTATTTTCTGTGAAGTAATTTAGGTGTAAGAACATAAGGTATTTTTGACAAGCGTTTAACCTTTGTGCACATTAGAACTTCAAGTACTTACCTTATCTAAGCAGTATTTGGCCCTAAATTAGTTATTAAATAGCATTTGCATTCAAGCATATTAATATTTGACCCACAGATAAAAGGGGCAATGAGACAGTGTTTGGTACTTGACTACAGCGGTAGGAGAAAGAAATTAAAATAGTGCCATGTCTCAGTTCATTTTTAGGAGTGAAAAACTATGATAAGGAAGATTTTTTTTCTAATAGGAAAGAACATAATCCTTTTGCTGCATTGTTGGTATTAGTAGTAGACTAGAAGTAACTCTAACTCTGTCTATAGGAGGACTAATATGTGAGGGAAGCAAGATATGCAATGTAGTCAGGGTACCAGAGCTGGAATGGAAGAAATTAAAACTTTGGGATGCTCATCTGCATTATTAGTCTGCAGTTATTTTTTTACCTTTGATTTCAGAAATAACAGCATCCATCAACTATTGAATTCTTGTTATGGACAAAAGGAATTCAGGTGCATTTTATCCTTCCTGGCTGCTTTATTGTTACTGCCAACAGCATTTCTGGATCCGTTACTACCCACAGGACTAAAAAAGAGAGAGCTCAATTTTCCAGGATAATTGTATACATACTTAATTTTAAGAAACTGAATCATTCTGACATATCTAACTTAAAGCAGTTGAACAGTGCCTTAATCAGACTATTCAGGTACTTAAAATTAAGCACAGCATTAAGAACATCACTACATTAGGTTTGAATGCAGAAAAACATAATTGCAACACAGAAAAAAGTTTCCACAGGCAGAAATCACAGTTTTCTCTCCAGTGTACATCTTTGACAGCCTCCCACATGCACAGTTGTATTTAATCTTAGTTTTCTTCAACCCTAGCAATATCAGCGTGTTTGTTGGCTAAAGCTGCTGAACTTTTTAACTGCCATTTCTTCCCAATATTAGAGACCAAGAATGAAATCAAAGGCATATGTCTGAAACAGAGCTCTCATTATTAGATACCAGACAGCTATAATCCCATCTGTGTAGATCTACAGCCAGGGTCTGGGTCATGTGAAATACTCCCTCCCTCCAAGCAGAAGCCCTCTAATGATGATTCATGATTAATTTTGAAGAAAGCACTGCAATATACTGCTAAGTGGATGTATTCTCATGTTTAGAATCCCTCCCACTAAACAGCATTTCAAGCAGCCATTATTATAACAGTCCTGACAACTCCTTGATTAATCCTCATCCACGTGTGTCAGGTATTATTAACATTTAACTGGTCAGAGCTCAATCTTTACTACTCTTCTGAATCTGTTTCTTCATACAGTGCCCAAGTTAGGCTGTCATACATGCTATACTGTCAGGCTAGATTGCATAACCCGTTTCCACTTGTTAATTTGTTTACTGACACTTCTTATGTAAAGTGCATCTCTAACGATGGTGGTGGCAGTTCTAATTGCTGGTGCAAATGGTGGTTGTTGCTACTGCTGTCCTTTAGAGTATAAATAAGTGTATTGTGTATACATCACATAGTATACTGTTAGGTGCTTCCCATTCCTGTTGCCCTGATACTCTACTGATGTCTCAATTTGCTGTGACTGCAGTGGTGGGCACCAGTGGTCATTATGTATAGGCACAGTCTTGACTGTAGAAGGTGTCTGGCTCTTCTGTCAGGAGTATTTGACCTGCTATTTCTGGTTGCTAAGCTGTTGTCCTGTAGCAGTTGCCGCAGTGGTCAAAATAGGTTTCATATAGCATATTCAGCAACTGGATCTTCTGAAATACTTTTTACAATGTCAGATTTAGAAGTGGCTTTGAATTCACTGTCTGGGTTCTGTCAGATAAGTGTACGTGTCCCATGTGCTTGTCTTTTTTTCATCACAAACTAGATTTTACCTGGACTGACCTTAAAATTTTCTGCTTGGGCCTTTGCTATCTCTAGCTTCAGTCTCTGCTTGAACTGATGGTCTTACCATGTCGTCAGCTATTATATGAATGCTGGCAATGCCTTCAGGTTTTTGTGTGTTCATTAGCAAAAACACTTTTTCCGCTGATTTGATTGCCAAAAATAAGTAGATGGAAAAACAGTCTTTCCACACCCCACCCCCCCCGTACATGGTTCAGGCAGTTCATTATCTGATCTGATTTGTTAGTGTGTATGGAATACTAAGTATGTTTTTAGCAATTTGGCTGTACTGAACATCTGGTATGGGGACTGTGGAATACTGTCTTGGGGTAGCCTTGTTAAGATGTCTGAAATCGAGGTGGATCCTATTTTTGCTATGTGATTTTGCTAGGCTATCATCCTGTAGAGTGGGCTTGTTTGCTTCAGCTGTGCGTCCCTCCTTTTACTAGCATACAGCTCCCTACATCTGTCATTGCAAATAACATAGTTCTGCATCCGTGTACAATGGTGGTGACTCAGTGATTGATGTATTGTTTGGGCTTAATCAAGAACTTGTACTTCAGCAAGATTTCTGGATATTGTATAATCAGATTTTTTGGTGTTGTGCATCTTTGTTTATAGTAAGCTTTTAATGCATGGTAGTTTTAACTTTTTACATTTATCTAGTTGATATTAAAATATAAGTGGGGGAGAACTGAAGTGTGGCCTTGTTCTTGACTGTCATTCCTAGTGGAGGATTTCAACAGTGACTCTTCCTTGCTCTCCATAGATTACAAACGCAGTGTTCAGGTGGTTTTAAAATACCTTTGATTCCTTTTTCAAATGTAAGGTAGTAGACAAATTTTAGCTGCAGTACCAAACTTGAAACTCATAGATTGCTTTCATACTGAACAAAGTACAGTTGAATTACAGTCTTCCACTCTGCTAGCAGGTTTCCTTCCCCAGCTGTATGGTTCAGAAATGAGACCTGACACACACAAATGTACCCAAGGAGCCTGGCTAATAGCTTGCATTGCCTGTGGGGAGCATGTCGGCAGTTTGGGTATTTTCGTGCAAAGATTTTCCACATACTGAGAGTAAGCCTCTGTCAGTATGAGGGTTAAGGTATCTACAGATGGCTTATGGTCTGTTTGCCATCTCAGATTGTAGTTGGGAAACCAGTATACTGTGTAATTACTTTTAATCTGTGATAGTTTATATACAAGAACAGCTTGATCACATCTGGGTTCAGTGAACAATTTGTAGGTCTTGTATGGCTATATTTTTGGGTATTTTGTGAGGGAGAACAGACATTTAATTTTCTGGTTTTTTTTGTTGCTATTACAGTGTCTCTTCAATTTTTGTGACCTGTTGTTCTATGTTTACTTTCACTGGTCCAGTTCTTCCTTCCCTTACCTTGAAACTGCTGTTGTGCAGCTGGCTACACAGGCTGGTCAGTATGAGACCTTTGGGTTCTTGTGACTTAAGGCTGGCTTTTTTGCTTTAAGACATTGCTTTTTGCACATTAAAGCAGGAACTTTAAATACCTCTTCTTTTTATCTAGTTATTCATTGCTCCATAACTGTAATTCTTAGTTCTGAAGAGTTTTTATTTTATCTGTGTAAACTATTGTTTTCTTACATGCAGACATACCCAGAACTAATTAAAAACAAGTATTAAGTACCTATATTTCCTGGAGAAATATCTTTCTACTGGTGTGTGTTCCAGCATCAGGTTTTCTCTTGAAACTTTACAGATAATAGCAAAGACAAATGTTGCAGAAGAGAGTAATATTTTGAGTAAATTTAAATATTTCTATATTGATACATCTGGTAATGGTGGGCATCTTAGTTCAAGCAGTAATGTATTGTGATTGTTGTAGCTGTTGCTTGACCAGGATGGCCGTTTGCAGTCTATTCTTCCTCTCCCTTTGTATTCAGTGTGAAAGTCAGTTGTATGTATAAAATTACAATACATCTAGATTAGTTCATTGATAGAAGAGGTTATCATACCTACTGCTGCATATAAATGCATGTCCTTCCGTGCAATAGAAACATCTCCTTACCCCTGCTACTCACAGTTGCACTGCAAGCTGTATGTAATAATATAACAAGCTATATTTAAGTGTAAAGGTATGGTGCTTATTTCCTTGATTCTTAGATGCTTACACTGCCTGTTGGTAGTCTAAGTAGCTCTGAGCTGAAGCTGCCTTTTACATCTCATTTCTGAGATAGGTCCTTTCTTTTGGCTGCTGGGACTTCCTGAGTCTGCAGTGAAACCTTTTTTTCCTACATTTGAAGCCACTCTAGTTACCATGATCCATTTTGTTTTCATCCTTACTGGCTTCATTCTTTGTCTTTCATTGCAAGTGGTAAAGAGAACCTCACTTTCTGGCCCCACCATTTCAAGGGGCTGACAGAAGGAATGGAGATACTAAATTTTTGGCATTGCTTATTTTACACACATGCGCGCACATACACACACAAAAGGTAAAAAAAGTAAGAAGTGTATTATCACCATGGTTTTTCTGTTGTACCTGGGTCATTCGAAAAAGAAAAGTGTATGGAATGAGAGATGATTGATTGGCAGGCAAATATCAGGACAAAGCAGATAAAACAATGTGTTTAAGCTTGTGGATGAACTTGATTATAAAAATGAGTTTTAGGTACAAAGGCCAATATTAAGAAAATTGACGAAAATCTTGCAGCAGTAGACTCGATATGTCTTCATGCAGCCTGTGCATTTGCAAATTCATAACAGCTGCTGGATCAGCTAGTCCTTCTGGTTCTGGCCCTCTCCTTTTCTGAGAGGATAAGAGGAAGCAAATGGGAATTGCATGACGTTTCCTGTTCCTGCTTATTTCAGATCTGGGAGGAGCTTCTGCTTTACTCTGGTAGTCAGGTTATATACGCAGGAGGCCAATATATTTGCATGATTAATAGTCTATTTTGACAAATTATGTATATCTGAAAAGTACATGGAGGATGTTGCATTTTAATGTTGGGATAACCACAGTTTGGTTTACTCATCTATAAATATGCTTCTCTGCTCTCATGTAGAATGTGCGTAAATCACATTTCAAACGTGATAATCATCAGCAGTCAGTAAAAAAGATACTTCCATGGCAACAGTTGCTAAATTAAACAGTGCATCAGTACCTCTTCCCTATTTTTTCCAGAAATCTCCCTGACTTTAACTCAGACAACACATACCTTCCTGATGAGTAACAAAATAATCATACCTGTTACAAAATAATAAATTCACCATTGCCTGTGTAAAGAGTTATTGGCAATAATTAATTGTTAATTAGCAATAATTTATTCATGCTGACAGTACTGGGCATCAGCCTTTTATATCTGCACTTCTGTAACTCACCATAGGCCATGTCAAACACTTAGTATCATCTTTCCACATGCCCAGTTGAGTTGCTGTAATTGTATTTTGAAAGCTCTGGAAAAATTTTCTGGCCTGGATGAAAATCTGAGCAGTCTTCTTGGCTTCTGCTTGAAAGAAAAGAAAAAAAAATATGGAAGTGATGGCACTTCCTGTGGCTTTGTGGTCTGTCTTCCTTTTCTTTATATACGTTCAGGAAAATTACTGTTTTAAGGAATAAACTGACATTTGTTAGCAGACATTTGGAGGTTATTACTCCTACATGTGGCAGGTAATATGAGAGTGAGCATGAGGATTGGAGTTTGTAGGTTCTTGTTCTACATATACAGCCATTTGGGGCACATGGTGGCTGTTTTCCTCTTTCTGGGTATGCCCTATTCCACAAATAGGACATTCCTCAAAAAGGCAGTTACTTATAAAATATTAGCTGGTGAAAGGAAAAGAGCTTCCAGTTTGTGTGTTCAGATATCATTTACTAGTTCCTCTTAGTAGAGTGGGGACACATCAATAGTTCAGCAGGTTGTATTAGAATGCCATGGAGCATGAAAAAGAAATAGGGGTTTGGGACATGTATGCATTATTTTAATGATAAATTTGTTTTTAGTGGTGTGTATTAATGGGAAAGAGGAAATACCAAAGGACAGAAATCATTAGGCTCCTATGATAACATATTCTGAAAATGTTCTGCTTCAGAGGAATACTGGGTGGTGTAAGAAGGATCATAAGCAATTTTCATATGGAAGCTACTGAAGAAGGATTATATGAGTCAACATGTTTTGTAATCAGGCACTGTTTGAGGATAGTGTCCCCTTCCTTTTGATTCCTTTTCCTTGTTTGAATTGTTTGTTCTGTCATCCTGAGGAATCCGGTTCTTTTTCTGTTTTTCTTTCTCATGCAGGTCCTCTGCATTTCTTCTGGTTCTGAGGATAGTTGTCTTTTTCTCTCCCTTAATCCTCTCAAAGCAGTCTGCAGCTGTTTCTTCCTCATATCAAGAACCACCAGACATCTTGTCTTATGGATGCAGACAGTCTGTACGAGGCAGTTAGAGACCTCAGCTCTGCTGGTTTGGGCCTGACTCTGAGCAGACATGAGACTTGCTCTGTACGTGTTGTGTAGGATAGCGATGTTGCCAGTACGGTTGGTGTTTTATAAGGTCCTCAGTAAAGACTGTGTAGTAGTTTTGCAGGAGCATATAGAAGATAAGTGGGATGATATGGAGTTTTGATTATACAATTTACAAAAATTAGAGATAAACTCCTCAACAGTTCTGTCTGACTATGGTCTTTATATTATGTGCATGTTACTTAATTAACACTTATGTATTTTGGTATTCATGTTTCTGTGGGGTGGTTTTGTTTGGGGTTTCTTTTTTTTCCTTCTTCATTGAAGTGCACATCGGTAGGAATTGCTCTCAGGAGGTTAAATAAGAATCTTGGGGTTTGTTTCCATGCAGAGTCAACAGCATCTTTCTGCTGTACAGCGTTAAGGGATTACTGTTCTCCAGGATGATTTCCTTATAGTATATATTAAGTCCTTTTGCCACAATGAAGCAAAACGTCTGAAAAGGAAGAGGCAGTTTCTAACAACAGGAAATAGTTTGCTTTTCACTCTACCTCATCACTAGCATGAACTATTTTAAATTTCAAACCAAAGATTTCCAAAGAAGACATCGGAAAGGCAGACTTGGACTCTCTGCATTGAAAGAGGAAATGCTTACTTTTAGCTATTATCTGAAATATTTCCTATCTACAATGCCTTTCCAAACTCTCAACCCTCTCAGTATCTCTTTTTTTGGCTTGTAACGCATAACTTCGCATGGTCTTGTTCCGTCAGCATTCTGTTCTGTTTCACCTCCTTTATAGCTCTTCATGTGATCCAGTTTGTCTTATGCCTCCCTTTTGCCTGTCCTCCCTTCCTCCTAAACTGGAAACTTGGGGACTGAAGAGTGGATGGCAGAGGCAGACCACGTTTACTCCTGCAGGGTTAAGAGTCTGGTGGGAAGCTGAAGTCTGCATTGTTCTTTCCCTTGTCCCGTAGATCTATCTTAGGCAACCGTTAGATAGGCAAAGGTGAAGACAACAGACACTAAGGAATTTAGAAGTCTCTTGCTTCCCTTCAGGGATGGTGGAGATATAGAATTGGACTTCCTTATGGGAGTCAAAAGAGGAATGGATCAGTTGCTCTAGAAGGACTTGGAAGGAAGAAAAGCACCACATGTTGTGGGTTTTAAAATCCTGTGCATTCTTGACCAAAATGGGACTGTAACCAGACTATCTGATGTATGATAACTTCTGAAAGTAGCAGAATGTTAACAGGTCTTAACTGATTTTGCAGCCGCTTTTTTTTTCAGATGAGAACTAATACTAAAATTAGTCACTGTTGCTCTTTATTAAGAAAATGGAATTAAAAATCTCAGCTGCTTTTAACTGCTCACTGCATCTCTAAACCAGCTAATTTTCCAACCCCATCTGACTCTGTATGTGATCAATTACATTTAATCTGCTGCGTATGAAGGGAGTTTGATGAAGTTTATCCTAGCAGGAAGAAAGTGTGTTAATATGGATATTCTGAGTTCAGGGCGTTGTGTGTTTGTGTCCTTACACATTTGTTCAGAAATCTGAGAAAGAACAACTGTGTAAGGCTACTGTTTCCCAGGGAGCACATTTTCCTTCTACGCTGAGAGCCTGTCCATGTTTTCTGGCAGCCAGGTGCTCCACTGGATTAAATTTTAAGAGGCTGTTTTTCATTATTAAGCTTGGAGAATCAGGGACACTGATAGTAGCCTAATCAGTCTTACAATTAAACAAACACAAGTAGCCCAGTCTTGGGGTACTTGAAAATAATTACGTGTAGCTATTTCGAGTTTAGATGCACAAATTGAGTTTGGGGTGACATGACCATTTGTGGGTTTTACCAACAAGACTTTTTTTGGTCAATTTTTTTTTTTTTTTTTGTTTTCCTGCTGAGGCTGTGCCTCCACTCGTGCAGACTTCACAGATGTATTCAGGAGTATTAGGAGTTTCAGGTAGACTTGTCAAGTAAGTTAAAACTCCGATTCCCTATCTGCAGGGTAAGTTAGCCATGGGGCACACCAATAGGAAATCAGTCACTCGCTTCCTACCATTTCTTTGCTCCCAGACTACTTCAAAACAGGTCTTTAATTGGCCAACAGACTTTGTGCGGGTCTCCTGTGTACAGGTGGCATAGGCATCCATGGGTTGCATGAAGTAGGTGAAAAAATGCCACTTTGTCTGCTCTGTTATAAAATAGGGATTCTTCTCTTTCCCTTACTCAGTCTGGTGTGAATCACATCCCCTCTTCAAAAAACTTGTTCAGGTAACCCCAGCTGAAATGAAGACTCTTGAGGCAAAAGAGCATGCAGGCAGAATAGCGGGAAGTATTGGTGTTTAGCAGTAAGGCGTAGTGATCTCTAATCAACTAGACATGCAGCATTAATATGATCAAAGTACTGTTCTTGACTGTATTGCTTTTGTTCCTTATCTCACTGTCTTTGTCCAGTAAGGCCAATAGCCTGCCCTCCTCTTCTGACTGATGCTTGAAGATTATGCCAGAGTTTACACTGGGAATTGGGCTTGGCTTTGTTTCTGGAATCTCTTTCAGTCTGGAGACTGAAGACAGGAAAAGGAGTGAGGTAACTAAAGATAGGGGAAAAGTCAAGAAGCATCCTTGAGGGGAAAAAGAAAGAAAGTGTAGAAGGGAAAAGGGTGTGCTTAGGAAGAGACATACTGAATGAAGAAATGAGAAGAGGACATTCTGAACAGTAGAAAGAAAAAAGGTAAAGTGTTGGCTGTTCCTAGTCAGCAGTGGATAGAATAAAAAGCAGGAGGCAGTATGGGTAGAAGAAGCAGAAAAGGAAGTAGTAGGAGGCATAGTAAAGAAACAAACTAAGAGAAAGGAGAGAAAATGAGGTGCAGAGGAAAAAAGATACTTGAAAGAAGGAACGCATTGAATTGTGAAGGCAGCAAGCAAGTTTACGAATGGAATTAAGGGGGAGTGAAATTGGTAAGGAAGGATACCATCCTCTGCCTGAATTGTGTGCTTCCCCATAAGGCCATTTTCTTCAAGCATTTCAGAAGGGTGATCCCTTTGTCTCCTCTGTCTTCCTGTGGCATCTTCAGTCAGCCTCAGTTTGTCTTCCATGCACCACTACTCGCTGTTGTTGCTTACAGTCCCTCTCAAGCTCTAGAAGAACGGCAGCAGTTGCCAGCAATTGAAAAGAGTTAGCATTTGCTTTGTGTGAGTATAATGGCTGATAATTTCAGGGTTTTCTCCTTCTGCCTTGCAAGAATGAAACCACTGTTGGTTAGGGTAGAAGTGAGCTGCTGCTGGCTACTTTTATAGCTCTCAAGGCAGTCCAGTCATGACTTGCTGTTGGAGAAACATGAATTTATGAGAACAGTTCACAGCAGCGATTTTATCTTTGACTTTTGTAAACGTAAACACACTAAAACCGGGCAGTCTAAAGTCCTGATTTATGTCCCTCTTTGTCTTTGCACTTTTTCACTCCCTTTTTGGTATTAGTCGAGAGACATGCTTCTTTGAGACAGTAAGTGACAGCACAGGTGACAGAAATGTGTTTTCCCTGTCTCTCTGAAAGTGTGTTTGTTGCAAAGACCTAATTCATATTCTTGTCATTGGTGTAATGTTCAAATATTGTGAAGTGCCTCTGAGTGAGACCTGACCTCTTGGCCCAATGCTGATATTATGCTCAGTATGGTGCATCTAAGTATTGTTTGCTTCTGCAAGGTTTAGTAACCAGTAGAAGATGAAGCAGCTAGACATACATGTGCATTTATGTAATCGACACCTGCTGTCACGTGTGTTTGTTTATTTCTTGGCTCAAGATAGAGGAATCAATGAAACCAAATATGTAAGCAATAGAAAAATTTTAATTATGTATGGTGTATTTGTTTCTGAATTCAATGTCTCAAGCCCAAAAAATGAAGTAAGAATAGCCTTAAGTTGTTATAAAAAATAAACAAGACCAAAAGATCAGAACAATTTTGGATTTAGCTTCTGGTCATAAATTAGGTCTTTTCTTGCCATGGAGAAGGTAAAACCTTCATTCCAGTGTCTTCTGTAAACTTTTAGCAAGATTGTGTGGCCTTTGTGTGACATGGCTGGTGATGGCTCTTATTAAAGGCAGTTGACAGATCAACGGCTAGTGTGATGATAATAGAAGTTCTCTTAGTTTTTAAGAGAGACTGCTATTTATTGTCCATATTACTACCATTGTTAATGATGTTAGTGAGATGATGACTTCCAGACTGCATCCTGTTGAAAAGTCTGCACAGAGGTACTATTTTTCATCATTAAATAGAGGGGACAGCAGTTTGAAGTGCTTTTTGCACATCTTTGTCAAAAGCACTGTGGCCTTCCATGTAACTTCACAAGCATGACCCTTAGTTTGAGGTACAAAATTCAACTTGCATGATTCAAACTGTTACCTTTGTGTTGGGTATTGAGCCAAATTTTAATAGTTTGCTAAGTGAGTTCTAATAATTTTCCTGATGAAATAGAGTTATTTATGTAGTTTGTAACTGATATATCTTGACATTCTCTGGTGGGTAAGGCAGAGGTTACCTCCAGTTCTGGATGATTAGAGAACCTGGGGCATGTTTCTAAAAGTCTTAACAAATGTTAGAATAGGCAACACCTTTTTGTGTTGTACATGCTGTTTTACTCTTCAAGCCATTTCTGCAGCAACAACTGTTTTGGTTTTTCTCAATATGGAAACTTTCTTTCTCATCAGTGATTCTTCTGGTGACCTGTAAGCTCAAAACTATTTCCTGCATGGTTCTGTAAAGCAGAACTGGGTTCACAATGATCTGACAAATTCATCAGTAAATGATTGATCAGCATCTTTAAAATTGCCAGCAGGATATTAGTTAAGCTTTTATCCAAAACTGGTTAGAGAGCCCCACTTCCTTCATATGAAGTGCATGAGTTGGACAGAATAGGTGGTTTGAAGGTTCTGCATTTTACTGAGTATAGGAAGGGTGCAAATGTAACTAGCCTGTTAATAGACTGATTTGTTTTGAGTCTGCAAATGCAGTTGAATCAGGGACATAGGTGACAATACATTATTTAAGCCATTTGGATACTTGACCTCTCCCTACTAATCATTTCAATCAGCAGTAACATTTCTGCATTTCAGCAGCATGTATACCTACTTTTAACTTAATTGCACGGTTCTGAGAACAAAATAGACACAGTCCATACTAAAAAATTTTGCAAAGGATGATGCATGAAAGAATTGGAGTCCTTGGAGTTAGAGTTCAGAGCATGCTGGGCTGTGTGTTCTGTTGTGGTTTGATGATAATTTGCATCTCAGAAACCTGTATTAGCAAGTGTAGGAAAATATTTTGACAGGCAAAGGATTTTTGTTTGTCTGCTGAGCAATATAAAATGATGCAATACGAGGTACTGAGGCTCTCCATATATCCTGAAGAAACACGTTTTCTGGGTGGAAAGGACTTTGGTAGTGTTTCGACATGTGATGTCATTGTGCATGAAGAATATCTGGTATGTGAAGCAGAACAGACCTTCCACTTCCACTTGAAATAATTTCAGCATGTGAAGTGTCCTGTGGAACTGAAACCTAATCACAGACTGCTCAGTCCCTTGTCATAGATTAGAACTGCAAGTTTAATCAGCAGTTTAGATAGTTCATAATCAAAGCTGAAGAAAATAATCCATATTGAGAAGTGCTTATTGACATGGTAAGACTTGCCAATACCATTAAAATGATCAGCAACAGCTGCACTGTCAGCAACATGTTCAGAGTTGATTTCAAATTGAAATCCCAGAGGTTTCATCTGTACACCTGCTGTTTAGAATTGGAATATGAAACGTGAACTGTGATTGCTTCCCCTCACCCCCAAAAGGCACCCAAAAATGAGCAGTTGTTACTCCTTAAATTAACAGTTTAAAAACAGTAATACTAGGGACATGGCTAGATTGCATACAGCATTCCTAGGGTTCACTCTTATCAGTCTGCTGGTAGATGAATGAGTAAATAGGAGTAATTTCTTGTGAAACATATTCTGTGAGAAATTACAACAGTGGCTATTTTGCAGTAAAGTTCAGCAATGTTACTGTTCGCTTTGAGGGACAGGAGAAGAGGCAAGAAATGTTGCTTTGGCTGCCAAATTAAAAGGCTAGTTTTATGCAGACTTCATGCTCAAAGCACCACATATGTTCAATGAGTATGACTAGATAAATTTACGTTGTGTATGTATAGCTGGTATATGTGCTAAATATTGCAGTATACTGTGGGCTTTAGAAATAAATGCTCTTGATTGCTATTGATGCTTTTGAAATGTAAATAGCATTAGTGTGAACAGGGCTCTGTTTTTTCTGACTCAGGTGAGATTGTTTTTTAGCTGTTTGATGGTATTTGGGCATATATAGAAGGCTTTGAAAAGGCTTTTGTTTCGGTTTGGGTTTTTTTGGTTTTTTTTTTTTGTACAAGAAACTGAGATGATGTTTCTTTAGTTGCCTGAGGTACTTCCTACTTTAGATTGTTTTCCCATATTTCAGTTTGTAAAATATAGCAGGTGAATAAGATGGCAGCTTTATAAAGTCCTTAGCAATAAATGGGCACAAAATGTTATGCTGTAATCCTTTGTATTGATGTTAGATACTTTTCTGTTTCTGTTATCTGTGAAACTTTCATGATAACATTGGATAATTCACTGCACAACTGTGGTAATGAAGGGAAAAAGACATACGATCTGTATTCTGGTTTCTTTTATACCTTTGTATAACTGGTTTTAATTAGTCTGATGAAAACTAAGACTTGATGGAATTATTCTTTGAGAAAATGAGATAAGAATTAGTCTGGAGTCTTCTTGGTTTTCTTACAGTCTGGTTTTGTTTTCCGTCAGCTTCAGGTCACTGGGTAGTTTGGTTTTGGTTGGGGGAAAAAATGTGGAAGAAGGGAGATCTTTATTTTCTACTTTCATGCCCAATGGTTAAAGCTTTTTTTTTTTTTTTTAAGGTCAAATAATTTTTCTTTTTCCTATCTTTTGTAAAGGACACTAGTTGCATGCAGGTATTCAGGAAGCCTCACAGCCATTCAATGAGAGACTTATAGAACTACCTTTATTTTAAAACAGAGACACAGAAATTAAAGCAAGATTCTGAAGGACTGCACTGGTTTAGAGTACTTCTCACTTTTGAGTTCCTAATGAAAGAATACTTTGGAGCTCATTTTCTGAGGAGCTGATTGTGCCCAGACCTCTATGGAAAGTTACTGTATTTGTGAGTTTTCTACTAGTCCTAGATTTCTGCTCTTGCAAACTGTTCACATAGTCAGAGCTTGACATCAAATGTTTGAAGAGTGTGCTGCAGAGAATTACTGAAATTAGCCACTCCATGTGAATTGTAAGCGGTTATCCATTTTTATACCTTCAGAAATGCTGTGGCAACAACACAAATGGTATTGTTGCCTGGAATTTAAGGTGCTGTGAAGCCTCTCAGCCTTGGAAGAGTTGAGCAGTTAGGCATAGGATGGCATCAACATCAGCCAGCTCAGTGAGCAGATAGCTATCCTGTGCTATATCCTCTGTGTGTTTGCTGTAGTAGGGTATGGCTCATTGGATTTTATTTTGACTATTTTATCTGACTCTTCCCAATATCCATGTGGATATTGTGATTTATGTTTGATACTTCCAGCCTCATTTACTGTGGGTAGAATAGCCTTGTTCAGAAATGCATGTACAACAATCATTTACAACAATAATCTGGGTACTTCCAGATAACTAGAAATTTTACATTGCATGTGCAGGTAAAAGCAACCTCACCTGGACTGGTGGATTAAATAATCTCTGAACGTATTGAGTTCTCTTAAAAAGGGTGCTGGCTGGGTCAATTATATTTCAAGCTGGTTGTCTTACTGCACTTTATTTCCACCAATGTGTCATCTTTTCAAAGTACATCTGTTT
The DNA here is from genome assembly GCF_949628215.1 of Phalacrocorax aristotelis. Lineage (NCBI taxonomy): Eukaryota > Metazoa > Chordata > Aves > Suliformes > Phalacrocoracidae > Phalacrocorax > Phalacrocorax aristotelis. The sequence continues at coordinate 14,807,125 of NC_134279.1, forward strand.
GTAGAAAGTCTTTGTCATAGACTATATTTCACACATAAGAAGTGGTTGAAGGTGTAATTGCTTTTTGAAGTCCTATTTGTGTTTTCCTTAACATGGTACAGCACCCATATTGTAGATAATAGAACTACGTCATCTGACTTCTGCTTATTAATACGTTCCTATGGTGAGAAATAATTTCTAACTTTCCTTTCTCAGTTCTGGATGCAGCTTGTTTGTACCTTAGCTAACGTTTTGGAAATAATATTTTGCAGGATAGTGCCCATTGTCACATAGGAAGATGAAATGGAAAATGTCTTAGGGTCTATATTAATTTTGGTTTATTTTGCTGTCAGTGCCGCTCGTTTTCTATAATGCAGTGGAATTTGTGGGGCAGCTTACTAAAATAGATTTGGATTAATTTACTGTAGATTTTAATATGCCCATTTATCTATAAGCTGTCTTTTTATTTAGAAATTTTCCTATATTTGCAATGGCTCCATCTTTCTTTATCCAGATAAGGCTATGCTTTCTCCCATTATGCCATCCTGGCAATACAAAGATACCATATACTTGTCAAATAAACACATTCACATCCACTGTTATCGTCAATGGCTTCGAGTCAGAATTGGTTTGCTGTAGTGTGTAAAACCTTAAAATACCACTTCAAAGTGACTTGTGTACAATTCCAAAATTCCATGGATGATGATTTTATATTTAGTACTAAGGATAGGAATTTTGGTATTGTCAACAGCAGGAAAGAGGAAGACTACAGGTATTGTAATAAAAACTTTTTGGCAGTTGTCTGGCTAAATGTTTTTAGGATAGGTTGATTTATTCTGGATAATACTCAGATATGCAGTGTGCTGTTAGATGTGAATATTATTCATATGCTTTCCGCTCCCCCCCTCCCCCCGGAACAGCTGATGCTATTTGAAAAACAGCCAGAACTGTGGTAACCTAAGGCCCTTCCAAATGAGGATTTCTGTGTTGTACCAACAAAGTAATGCTATCTATTGTACAGAAAACAAACAGAAGAATAAAAGAAACAAGACCAGCCTGGAATGTTTGTTCCCCAGTTGCTTTTGTAAATGCTTGTGTTGATTCTAAGGCAAGAAGCGTGGCCTGAAGCTGAAGGAGGAAGAAAGTTTTCACTGGATGTAAAGAAATGCCTCCCAAAACGAAGAGCAATTAGTAAAATAAACAAGGTGGTAATGGAGGCATCATTACTGCAGGTAAATCATAACTTTCCACATAAAGGTTTTCAAGGTCCCACACAAAAAATACATGCTCGATCCTATTAGCTAGGGTGTGCTGTGCCTGTAATTTTACCACACAGATTGTTTTCACTGAAATTGATCTAGATAGCCACATGCAAAATGGCAGGGGCTCATTCTGACATCACACCATAGTCTGTCAAATTCAGATACTTTTACAAATTACCCGGTGAATCTCCTGTCCTATAGTGTGCTTTCTGCCATTACATTTTAACTCATTAATCATAAATTTAAATCTCTAGACAAAGTAAGTATTTTCAGGTCAGGAATGCACTGGTGCTCTGTTTTTAGTGTACTGCTGTCCTTGACTAGTGCACAGTAGCAAGTCCCTAAGCATTTAACAAATGCCATGCAAATGAATGTAATGACTGTTATCTTTGAAGTTAGACACATATTAAGTTACTTTGCTGAATCCGGACAATGCAGAGAGAAAAATATCTTTGGAATAGGGAGTACATTTTCTTTTGTAGGTATTACATTATAGGCATTAATAACATAAAATAGATACCTTGGATAGTTTCTTATTACAAAACAGAGAGAGGAGGGTAGAATTTCTTGCAGTAGTAGTAGCGTGAATTTTGACTATAGAAACAGAAATGACTGGAACAGATATTGGTCTTTTTTGTAAGTAGAAGGTAAATATCATTTCTGTCAGCATTGCCAAGTTGATTGTTGCATCTCTTTCTACTCAACTTCAGGTATTCTGATGCTAAACCTAGTCTTTTAGAAACCTTGCCAAATATATTTTATGGTCTCACTGTTTTTAATACTTCAAGTACTCCAGTGATAGTTACATTATCATGTCTTATAGGGATTCTATTACTGTAGGTATGTTTGGTCCTTTTGGAAAACACCAGAAATTTTCATAGTGTGTGATCAGAGGCTGAAACTGTTTAATTCAAAAAGTTTCCTTTCATAATTCTGAGAAGTAGTTGCTTTAAACTGTCAAAGTTTTGGTTTAGTGAGTGCAGGGTCTGAGCTTCAGAAAAGATACTACCAAAATACCATGCAAACTTTATTAGAAAACTACAGGTACTAGCCTTATTGGGGAACCGCTTCAACCTGCAACATTCTGCCTTGCCTCCCTAGGACTTCGTATGAGAGCATGCAAGGCACATTCCTCTGGTTGATACATTTGAAGGAGATCTAATAAATGTCTTAAAGTTGTCTCGCTCAAAATATTCAGTCAAAGGTAGCTGAAGGTGTGTTATCAGTGTGAGTTTTGTCACCAGCATTATGAGGTATGGGACATGGCTGATGGGACAAGATCTCTCGAAAGCCAGGTTTGCTGTTGCAGCTGATGGAGTGCTGAGGAAGGGGAGCATAGAGAGCACAGACTACAGAAATTGCTTCCATAGTAGCCCTGACTCTAGATACACTAAGTTTTATCAAGTAGCAATGGGAAATCTGTCTCCCTAGGGCTTGGGCACAAATGTATTAGGCAGAGGAGACAACAGGCATGTGCTGTGCCCAGAACCATGCTATCTTAAGGAGTTGCTTATTTTGCATATGCCAGAGTTCAGGCCTGAACTTAACATCGGAAATTTCCTTTGGTCAGCTGACATGTGAGATACATAAACTTGTCCTGCATGAACTTAAGTCAGTCCTTAAAATGATGACTACTGTTCTGTAAGATTCCATATTTTGGGATAGTGGAGGTTTTCTTGAGAGAAAAAAAATGGGAACAAAAATTGGGAAATAGGAAAGAAAGAACGGTGGTAAAGTGGCAGAAAAATATAACAGAATTTTACCTTTGTTTATGATGGCAAATAAAATGTCCTTGTATGAAAAAATTATTTTAAGACTAGAATTTGGCATCTTAGGAAAACCACTGAAATAATGAAAGGGTGATCTTGAAAGGACATTCTGAAAACAATTAGTATCCTTTGCATTCCTTCAATAACTTGAAAAACAGTAAATTTCTGCTTATATTCCCATTAACAAAGAAGCAGTGTACTTTTCGATACATTGAAGATATCTTTGCACTTCAACCCTAGTGAAAAACCACTTTTATAACAGTATTATGACTCCCTGTTGTTTGAGTATGAATTCAGCTAAATTCTGGAATTCAACTAAAGAGAAGGAACCAGCAACTCCTGTAAACTCATTACAATAAAGATGGACTCATTAAGGACATGATCAGATATCATAATGTGGATCTAGGAGACAGGTTGACAAGCTTTCAGTTTTTCTGTGCAAGTAGAAATGTCATCAAGAAAGTATACCTGTTCACATTTGTAATGGACTTAAGAGAATCTAGGGAGAATGGCAGGGAGGAGGAACTGTTGCATGAGGAGGCTCAGTTACAGGAATGTAGCTCTGTAGTAAAGTCAGACCAATTAATTCTTTAAAGCAACCACCAAGGCCCATACAAAGGTGATTAGAAGATGGGCAATAGTCTGAGAAAAAGAAAACATATTGCTGCTTCATTTTCAATAGTTTAAATCCAACTATATGTAAACACATTGAATGACAAGAAGGAAAAAAAAAAAAAAGAAAACCAAAGTTTTCTGAAGGGAGACACTCTATCTGTGCATTTCTCATTTATTCTACATTTTGGATATTTTACATGTTTTTTGATGTATCATATCAGGATAATCAGACAGTTCCAGTTGTAATATGCTGCAAGATAATGTCCCTCTCCGTCCATCCCTACGCCCTTCTTGTTTTGGCTTTTTATGGGTATTTTTTCTCAATGCATCAAACTGTTTCACTGCTATGGAAAGTTCTTTCTGTTGTCTTCCTATAATTTTCTACAATTCACTCTTGTCTGTCCAATAATGGCAGTACAGTAATATATCCGACTCCCTGGTATGGGATGCTGATAAGTTCACACTGAGCTTTTGTAGACCAGAGTATGATTTACAAAAATACCAAAATATATTTGTGTGTCACATCTATGGTTTGGTTTCTGGTACAAGAGAATCTGTAGTTCACAGTCCATTCCCTAAACCGTGGCTTATTAAATGCTTTGACTGAAGGGTAATAACCATTTCAAAGATGGAGGAAGTCCGTGTTTAAGAATATGTCCCGCAGCTAGAAGTAGTCATTTGTTCTGTGTCAGATGGAGCTCACCTTTAAGGGGTTACTGAATTATGACCATTTTGGTTGGTTCGATGTGCATTTAGACTGTTTGAGCTGCCATTTTTGAAGGTTACGCTTGTTACGGGGCATTCAGGCCACTTCCAATATTAACTAACAGATTATGACATCCAGTAGAGTTAATTTCACTTAAAACAACATATCATGCAAAAAGTTGTCCAACCCTCTTATGAAACTGATAAATTTGTGTAAAACAGGGTCTTTGGCATTTTGTTTTGCAAAGTTATTATCCCCCTTCACTATCCTCATCTCCATTTAAATTACAATCAGAGTATAAGGGGTATTATAGACAAAGATCTTAAAACTTCTGCCTTCCTGATAATGTTTTTCATACCCAGTGTTCTTTTTTCACCTTAGGGAATGTAAAAGATTAGTCTCATGAATAAAGCCTGGGGTCATACATTGTTTTGGTGTGTTAGCAAAACTCATTGGTTTTCTAGCGTGTATGATGTGTGGAGAAATGTGGTTGACTTCCTGTTTTTATTTTTCTCTTAATTAGATTGCTTTCTAATAGCTGCATGTAATATTGTATAAGAATGGAGGAACAAATGGGCTAGCTTGAACTGTCCTAATATTCCCAAGCATTGAGATGAGGGCCAAGGAAAAGCTTGTTTATGCTAGATGTATTGTTTCCCTCAAACAAGAAGACACAGAGAAGTACTTACTATCTTAAGCTTCCTCCCATTCTGTTTGGGGTAAAATGTAAGTTACCTGGACTGATGTAGCAAATTGTAGTTTGGAAAGTGAAATAACAGGCAGTATTACCCCTTTCATTTTTATATAAGCCTGCAGAAGGCTTTTTATCAGTTTACAGCACCAAAAAAAGTCAGAAGCAGATCCATGCTCTGTAAACAAAGTTTTAAGTTTATAAAGTCACTTTGACGATCAGCTACTTAGTGCTGATGTTCTGCTCCAGTGCTGTATTTGCAGAATACTAGCGACATTATCTGTGCTGCACAAGACACAAATATAAAGGGAATTTCTGCTCTGGTGAACTCCCATCCCAGAAAGTAGACACAAAGAAGGGCTTGACTTGCTGTGCATCCCAGAGAAAGGAGGTGATTGGAGATATAATTCCATGTCATTATATAGTTTCTGGAAGGCATCTCTTTGTGCTTTCAGTTTTTAGTGATTTTTGTTGGCAGCTGCAATTTAGAAAATATTTAGTGGTGTCTGGGGGCTTTTCAAAGTGGCTTTGATAACCTCAGGCAGGGAGCATGAGAGAGTTCATATTTCTGGAACAAGTCATAGCTTCTTACTTTGATAGTTTCTTACTTCTAATAGTCACATTGAAATCCGAGGATTTCCTTGCCTGATGACTCAGAGTTTTTACTATAGTGTCTCTTCTTAAACTTCAGATATAAGGACATCTTTCAATTCAGTACTCAGATTCTCTGAAAGTTGAAGGACAAATAGTTCACTGAAAGAAGTCAGGTTCCTTTTTTCTGCTTGTACAGAATTGTGCTTTCACTGCTAATAATCCTATAGTGGCAGCTGCGGGCTTGTGACTACTGTTTGCTGTAGGGTTTGTGGTAGGAACAATGGGAGATAAATATAAGCTCAAAGGATAAAGATGTGCAACAGCCAGCCTGAAATGAACATTCGCCATTTGTCTAGATTGCTGGTAAAAAATAATGCAGCTTCATAAAAGTGACCTCTGGAAGAAAGCCTGTGGAATGGGTGTACTGAATCTCCCAGGAAGAGGGATGGACAGGAAGAGTCAGTATGGACAATTTTTTTCTCTAAGGTTTTTATTGTTTATGAAATTATTGAAACAAGCTTAGTAAGTTAAAATCTACAAGATTAAACTGGCAATCTTTAAATGAGTCACTAAATAAAGTTTTAAATGTTTTATGTTTCATATATGAAGGACTTGGGATCTCAATGGGGGTCACCAATGGATAGAAAACTGTTAAAACTCAGTAAGCAAATCTGTGCTTGTTGAGTGTGATTGTAGCTGGAAGTTTCTAATCAGAGAGGAGTTGAGACAGAATCTAAAAAGAAAAACTGCATGGGAACAGTAGGGGTGTATTTGTAATTTGAATGGATATTCATCACTTCTGTACTGCAGCAAACTGAAATAATCAGAAGTTAGGTACTGTGAAGAGAGCAAACCGGCTAGGAAAAGCTGGACCCTATGAGAAAACAGAAAGTTATCTCAAACAGAATTAAGTAAAGAAAAACTTTTTTTCAGAGGGAAGGTTCTAGAGTCAAGTACGTATGTCTAAAACACCCAACCATGCAGTAGTTAGTAAAGGCATAGTACTTTTTCTTCCAAAGATTATAGAGGTATTTTCTGGAAAGTTTCCTGGTGTGTATAAATTCGTTGACACACCAGCATGCCCAAAATACGTAATTTTGAACAGCTTCACACTGTATGATACCAAAACTTGCTATATTGTTCATATACACAAAAAAGGGTGGGGAAATGCTTAAAATACAAAATGCGATGTGGTTAGCTTTTACAGAAACACACAAAAAACGTGTGTTACAGAAACACAAAAAATACGTGAAAAGAAGCACAATAAGAATATTGTAAGAAACACATAATTTGGGAACTGGAGATGTAGACAACACAAAGGTGTCATTTCTGGAAAACATGTTTATACCATGAAGAAAGGTGCTGTTTAGAAAAAACATACCCAATGTGTATGCCCGTTTTATGTGACCTTCAAAAGCAGATGAGGCTATAACAAAAAGTCTGGAGAAAAGTGTTCTTGGGCAGTATGTCGAGAGCAGACAGCGGTCAGCTGTATTAGGCACAACTGTGTTGCAGTGACAGAAGCAAACTGGATACAGAGCTTGCTGTTCAGAAGGGATGTGTGCTGTTCAGAGAGAAGGAAGGGGAAAGAAATGGAAAACATAGAAAGCCTTCAGTACTCTGGCAGCTTATCCATTTCTCGTGATGAGAGATACCAGTAGGATGTGGTAGGTTCGTACACTCAGCAAACCTGAAAGAGACAAACATTTTCTCAGGGCTTGTTAAATAGTCAGGGTTGAGACATTGGGAGTGGGACACAGGTAGCTCTAAAGAACCCTTTTGTTTGCTTCATTTACTTTTGGAAAAGAGATTTTCTTTGTTCAAGAGACATTCTTTTGGGGGGAAAAACCCCCAAACTTTTTACCCCTTCTGTTGGTCTGTGGAAGAAAGGGCTTTTATTTTTTATTTATTTTAACTTCTTTTTTTTTTTGTCTGCCAGCTCACTGACAGCTTGACACTTCCCACTACAAGAACACTAACAATTTGATGACCTAATCTTTTACTGTGTTTGTGTTTTATGGCTGTGTTTTGGTATTACAGGCTATAGCTCTGACTGACAGGCAGCTCCAATCAACCAAAGTATCTGACATGAAGGCAGCAGCTAGGGAAATCTTGCTTATAGTGACCCTCAGCTTGTTAAACCATTTGGTTTAGTGAGTTGGGAACTCTGGCAGTGAACTTGTGCAGGCTTGTGGGGTGAGGAGAAATGGGAGTAAACCACACAGCCCCAGGCAACATCTGAAAGATGCCTCTTTTTTTTCTCAGCAGAGCACTGACCTGCCCTTTTGATCATTGTAGCAAAGTGGGAATCTTAATACCGTTAACAGCAATAATGATAATAATACAATAATAAAGCATTAAAATATAAAATATATAGATCCATTGCTGATTGAACCAATATGTATTTTCAGCTTTCTAGTTGCCATTGCCTGTTTCATGTTTGTTCTTTATTGTTGTACTATTTATTGCCATTTTGGATAAACAGATAAAAAGGCAGATCCTGTCTTTTTGAATGTCAGTGCTCTACAAAGAACTGCTCATACAGCAGTTGCCACAAAAAGCTATGCCTGCCTTCAGCTACAGTGAAGCAGTAGCTGAGCTTTCCTGCTGAAGCATTTAGTACTTGATCTGAAAGCTGTGAAAGTGTGTGGTGCTGTGCCACAGCAATAGCTTACATCTTGTTTAACTGTTGTGTTGTATTCTTAATGATGAATTAAGCGGAAGATATAGCTAGTTATCCAGCCAAGTAACAGATTTTATTGCTAAAATGCATAAAGGTAAGTAACTTCAGTTAACCCACAGGTAGCTTTAGATGGCAAGCTGAATATATTGTAGGTGATAGAATGTAACATTATAATTAGTCCTAGAAATCATAACATCAGCAGTATGGGGGATGAATGTGTTCTGCAATAGCTCATTTCTGTCTGTCTCTTCTTAAAATTGGTTAGGACCAGGCGGAGCCTCCAAACTCCACTGGTGGTAGCAAGCCTAGAGCAATAGCAGCTGATTGCTCATAGTTTTATCACCAAAGGTTACCAGTTATAAGTATCATAGGTAGATGACTATCATGGTTATGACTGTTACTTTACCTGTTGTCTTTGATTTTTGCAAAAGGGTAGATGTATTTGCCCAAACTGCATTCTACTCTGAGCAAGTCAGTGCTGTAGTAGTCTGTTCCTTGTAATCCAGACTGGCAACAGTGCCAAACATCTTGGCAGTACTTCAGAAAGATAGCATTTATTTTTAAGGAAGGTGATGCATTGTGAAAGCTGTCATGTTATGTTGTACTGATGGAGGAGCCAACTGGAATTATTGAGACAGAACTCTTTTCAGTCATTGTAACCTGTGATTTCTGAACTGAAAAGCATTTTTTTTTAAAGCCAGTGAAAATGCATCTTTAGATACTTTGAGGCAAAACATGCTACAAATACTGTAAATACTGCCCATTGAATATTGCATACATAGGGATCTTTGTCTCGGTACGTCAACTGCAAGCACACTTAATGAACTTTTGCCCAGGAAGATAAACCCATGAAAAAAAGAGGTAAAACCAAACTGAGTCATGTTTAACTAAGGTGCGTGGTATCTAGGTCAACCAGTGAAATTTCTGACTGACCTAACTTTTCTTACTGAATGCAATCTAAAATAAAATTCTTGGGTGAAGAAAACAATCAGATTATGGCCTTGGAATTTCAGTGTTTGCTATTGCCACATTTCTCAGCAGCATTTATTAGTTTGGGCTCATTGTTGTACAGTTTAATTTCTGTGCAGGAAATAATTGGCTTATTGGAAGTTGTGGAATGGGATGCAGCAAGGAACTGTTTGGATTTGATCAAGCTGTCATACTGTACATCACCTGCTCAGCATTATTGTAGGACTGGTTGCTGAAGTCAATTTAGAGTTGCAAAATCACAGGCTGGCAGCCTTGTCCTTCAGGCCATTCCTTCATTTGTTCTGATCTGAATTATTTTGGTATGTATTGAGAGGACTGTTGTGGTTTAGCGGCAGCTCAGCCCCACACAGTCGCTCGCTCACTCCCCCACCGGTAGATGGGGGAGAGAATCAGAAGGGTAACGCTCGTGGGTTGGGATAAGAACAGTTTAATAATTAAAATTAAAAGAAACAACAGTAGAAATGCAATGTAAAGGAGAACAACGAGAGGCGCAAAGCCCCGGGGGAGGGGGAAGGGAGGGGAGAGGGGGAACAAACCGCCGAAACAAACCGCACGCGCCGCAGCCGCCCGCCGACCCGATGCCGCGCCGCCTCCGCGCTGCCACTGCCCCCCCTCAATATATTGGCCATGGTGTCACATGGTATGGAATGAACCTGTCATTGGCCAGTCGGGGTCAGCCGCCCCCACCATGGCCCTGCCCCTCCCAGCCCCCCCTGCCACGCCACGCGGCAGAGCGCGGGAAGCTGGAAAGGTAGCTGACCCCCACAGTGAGGAGAATTAACCCCTTCTCAGCCAAAACCAGCGCAAGGCCGTATTGAAGTGGCACAGTTGTATGTGGTGGGATGGGCCTTTGGTAATGTTGAAAGCGAGGTAGGTAACTAATTCTAGTTCATTGTGTCTTGCATGCTTGTAAGTCCCGGATGGATAAGAATTAGATGTGGCAGTGGGGTCGGGTACAATGGGGCTTGTCTGTGACTAATGTTTCCTATGTAGTTTTAATAAGCTCACGTGCTATGCAGTTGCAGTTAGTAAGGGTAACACCAGACATGTCTCTCCCTGGGGAAGTGTAAGCTAGCTGCATGGGCACTGAGTGTGTCGAGAGATAAATATTGTAGCTGAGTTAGTGGTTTTACAGAACTCTGTTGCAGTGCTATCTCATTTGCTTGCTTTTTAAACTTCCTAGATGTGATATAGTAATTGGTATGCTTTCCTTACTAACATAGACTAATATAATGTCTATAATAATACTTTAACTTCATGAGTCTTTTGAAAACTACTCCAGCTGTAGCAGATGAACAAGTAGCTTGGGTGGTTTTTTTGTCTCTTGAAAAAAATGTAGAGAACTTTCAAACATACTTTGCAAGTTGTTATGTCTCAGGCAGCTCATGTGCTGACTTAGAGAGGCCCTTGAACAAAGAGCATGGAAATACAACCTTGCTCTGTAGTGCTTTGGTTCTGATTCTGCTTGAAGCCTCACTCATTGTTCCAAGTAGTAAGAATTAAATCTTGTTTAGCATGTACAGGGTCACAGTACACATACAAAAGCAGCCCCCAAATCAGTCAGTATTCACGTCACCACAGATCACAAAGGCGTAAAGAGTAACTACATCAAGAGAAGATGAGAACCAGACAGTGAAATGAACTCAGAGGAGACCAGAATTATGGCCCAAGCTACATGAAACAGAAGCCAGTAATTTCACTTTGATATTTCAGCTTTTAGATATTCTGCTGCTTTTCTTATGCAAGATAACTCTTCAAAGGGTGGAAGAGGAGGCAGCTTCAGGAGCACTGTTGCTCATCCACATTTCTCTACCTGTGCCTCACGCAGACCTTGGCATCAAGGGCATGTGCTAGTATTTAGCTGTTTATGATAGTGTGAGCCCTGCAACAGCTTTTATAGTTACATTATTATACTCTCAAGTTATTAAAAAAACAGGTTAGGAAGGATTCCTTTGAGATTGTGAAAGTTGCTTGGGAATGCAAGTTTGAAAATCATCAGTGGCAGACCTTTTTATCTGACTTGTATGTGGTTTGTTTGTGGTGGGATTATTTTTTTGGAGATGCTAGGTGAGTGATGTGGAATAGGCTTTACTTCACATGTCCAGCAGCAAAAACTTGCTTGAAGAATCTAACTTAGTGTCTTGTTTTGGGAACATCAAAGGCAGCTGGATGTGATGCTGTTTCTTACAATCTCATCTACATAGCTGCTAGGCTTGTCCACACTAGTTTGAGAGCAGAAGCTACACCAGTAATTTTTTTAAACTTTTTACACCATTTCATTTCCATTTTAAACTCTAGAACCCTGGTGGCAGAAAATACATGTATATGTAAATAAAAATTAATAGTCTATATATGTGATATATTTAAAGATATATAATAAATAAGATTATATAATATATTTCATCAAACTATTTGACTTTATTGTGTGTATATATATTTAATGGAAGATGTGATTGTGGCCCTTCCATGGTGTGAGAGTTAAGGGCTTAAAAAAAATAATTAAAAAAACCCCAAACAACAAAACAAACCAAAACCAAATAATAAGCACTTCACCATAAAAACGTATTAGCTACCTGCTTTCAGTGGCAGTGTACAATCAGTGAAGGAGGACAGAGGCTTATCAGGTAGTTTTGCCGTTGTTCTTGCTGCCCAGAGGAGTGTGCTGGCTGCTCCCACTGCAGTAGGACTCAGTCTCCATCTATTCATTATATCACAAGAGGAACTGTGAGTGTCAGCATTGAATAATGTCCATTCCTGTATGGCATTACTTCTTTTCTCTGGTCATTAACTAGGACAATGGCCTAGTGCTGCAGCTCAGTCAGTAATGTCACACTGATTTATGTTAAGATGCTAATAAATAGAAGTTTATAATTTATTTTACTTTTGCTTTGTATTATACAGCTTTGACTACAATGTGGGTGATTAGTCTTGGATATTAGAGAATATTTCAGTGGTGATAACTTTGTCTTAGAATGACAAAATTTTTCTACATGCGTAACATTAATCGGATAGGAGAAGAGAGCTAGTGAAATAAGGATGCTTTAGCTGAAAATTCAGCTTATCAATTAAGCAATTTCCAGTTTGATTTTTAGATTTGTTATGCAAAGTCCTTAAGCACATCCATCAGGGAAGTAGACCACTCTACATTAATCACTTTGCTGAATCTGGACTGTAAAACACAACTGACAGGTATTAGGTTGGGACTGTAAATATGAGGCATTTATTGCAAACAAAAACACCATCAAATGAAATAATCCAAAGCCCACTGAAATCAGTAGAAAGATGTCTATTGAATGCACTAACTCGGTACCAGACAAAATGTGACCTGCAGTCATTTTTTTTGAGATTGCAAGTGTGTTGATTAATCAGAAATGAAGTTACTGAAATGATTCCCAAGGTTGATATATCTATATCAATCATAGAAAGCTTCTCTGTTAAAAGATTAAGAAATCTTGTATTTCATATAAATAATGTAATCCAAAGACAAGATGCCACTGATATTCAGGGAATGGGGGTCAACAACGGCTGTCAGTATCTGACTGTACAGGAAGATTGATCTTGTCTTTGTCCCACTGCTTGCTTATTCTTGCTGAGTGTGAATGCCTTTTGGAAGATATGCGTATGTCTTCTCCAGGCTGAGACTATGGATGTTAATTTCTTGCCTTTTATTTACTACCTTCTGGCTCTTGTTTGTTTGTTTGAAAATTTAGTTTCACAGTGACACATTTTGTACTTTCTTTACCAGACACATTAAACTGTAGCCTCTGTTAAAACCTGAAGTAATTGTACAGCCTATTCCTTTTGGCTGTCTTGAGATGAGTTGGGGTTAGCCTTGTACTTCTACTGCTTCAACTTGCATGTGCTTAGTTGCAGTCTGTTCATTCTATTAGACTCAGTTTTCTTGGTGTTTTTATTTACAGAATCTTTTGTTTTGGTAGGAAATAAATGTAGCCTTACAGCTATGTTTGTATCCATACAGATTCTGTCAAGTGCTTTGATCGTGCAAATATTTTATCTCATTAGGCAATGTTTAATGTGTAGTGTTGCAGTGTTACTGTCCGTTTCTGTTTAGTAGATAAGCTTTTTGGTATTACTAAGAGTAAAACACTGATCTGTCTTTTTTCCCCATTCTCTTGTATGTCTAGTCATTGCAGATATAAATTAATTTTCCAAATTTGTAGGTACATTGCTATTTGTGGATCTTACTTTGACTATTTTAATTTAATTTTTCTTTTTTTATTTTTACTAGTTACTATCTTAATATTTATATTTTTCTATTTTTAACACAATTCCTAGTTATGTAAACTATTTATCCATACATAAAGTACAGGGAAAACCAAATTATTTTGAAGTATCTATATGTTTTAGGTAGACTCTGTGATGTACAGAACTGGCTCTTTCTTTTTAGTTTTCATTAAATGTCTGTCTACACTGTAGTCAGTGCAAGATTACAGTGCACATGCAACTGGTTTTAAATTAGCTAATTTGGGTGCTGAGAAGAGTGGAGTCCCAGCATTATGGAACTCGTTAATGAACTGCAGCAAAAATTGTAAGGACAGGCAGGGTAGAAGAGCTGCACTCTACATTAAGGAAAACCTTGAACGTATCGAAGTCAGTTATGGTGATTGCAACTGCTCTATCGAATGCCTCTTGGTTAAAGTCAAAGGGGTCATCTACAAGCAGGACCTCACAGTGGGCATCTGCTACTGACCTCCTAATCATGACGACAATGTTGACAAAGCAATACTTGGGGCACTAAAGCAAGCTTCTGGCCAACAGAACCTGGTCCTGATGGGTGACTTCAACTACCCAGGCATCTGCTGGAAGAACAATACGGCAGCTCGCATGTCATCCACCAAGTTCCTGGAATGCATAGAGGACTCTTTCCTGATACAAATTTTAGATGTGCCAAGCAGGAAGGAGGCGCTGCTGGACTTGCTATTCACAAACCGAGAAAACCTTCTTTGTAGTATCTCGGTTAGTGATAGCCTTGGCTGCAGTGACCACAATATTGTGGAGGATCCTGCTGAGCATGTTGAAGGTCACCTCTAAGACAAGGGTTGTGGATTTTAGAAGAGCAAACTTCAGTTCACTCAGGGCTCAACTGGGAGAGATTCGACGGGAAGCTTCCATGGAAGACAACTGAGCTAGTGAGTACTGGAAGTTCTTCAAGAACTCTCTATTGTGAGCACAAAGCCAATTTACCCCCTAAAAAGGAAAGGGAAGTAAGCAGAGCAAGAGGCCCCCTTGGCTCAACCATGACCTCCTGGGTCTACTCAAATCCAAAAGGGAAGCATACCAGAGGTGGAGAAGGGGAGGATTATCCGTCGAGAGCTACAAGGGCATAGCCAGAGCGTGCAGAGATGCAGTTAGAAAAGCAAAAGCCCAGCTTGAATTGAAACTGGCCATAGATGTCAAAAATAACAAAAATAACAAGAAAGGTTTCTTCAGGTATGTCAACAACAAGCAGAAAAAGAAGGAAAACATAGGCCCACTGTTAAACAGAATAGGAGAGACAATCACCAATGATGCTGAAACGGCAGAGGTCCTCAACACTTTCTTCACCTCTGTCTTTACCAGCACTGTCAGGTCCCAGGCTTTGGGAATGAAATTGCTGGTTGATCCAAACACCGACCCACCATCAGTGAAGGAAGAGTTAGTACATGAATTATTACAGGAGCTTGACCCCTACAAATCCATGGGCCCTGACGTCATCCACCCGAGGGTGTTGAGAGAGCTGGCTGACATCATCACAAGGCAACTCTCCATAATCTTTGAGAAGTCATGGAGAACAGGGGATGTCCCAGAGGAAGGCAAATGTTGCCCCTATCTACAAGAAAGGCTCAAGGGAGGATCCGGGTAACTATAGGCCCATCAGCCATACTTCAGTCCCTGGGAAAGTTAAGGAACAAATCCTCCTGGGAGCCATCACAAGGCAAATGAAGCACGTGATTGGGAAAAGCCAACACGGCTTCACTGAAGGCAGATCATGCTTGACAAATCTGGTGGCCTTCTCTGACAAAGTGACTTGCCTGGTTGACATGGGGCAGGCGGTGGACATTGTCTACCTGGACTTCTCCAAGGCCTTTGATACGGTCCCCCAGAGCCTCCTCCTGGAGAAATTATTGCGTTATGGCCTAAACGAGTGGTCTGTGCAGTGGGTGCGGAATTGGCTGGCAGGCCACACCCGAAGGGTGGTGGTAAATAGCTCTTTCTCAAACTGGCAACCTGTCACTAGTGGAGTCCCCCAGGGATCGATATTGGGCCCAATGTTATTCAACGTCTTTATAAGTGGTCTGGATAACAGGATCAAGTGTAGCCTGATGAAGTTTGCAGATGACACCAAACTGAGTGGGGAAGTAGACACTCCATAAGGGAGAGCTGCTCTGCAGGCAGATCTGGATAGGCTGGAAGAGTGGGCCAACAAGAACCTTACGAAGTTCAACAAGGACAAGTGTAAGGTCATGCACCTGGGAAAACATAATCCAGGAGTGCAGCACAGACATGGATCCACCTGGCTGGAGAGCAGCTCTGTGGAAAGGGACCTGGGGGTCCTGGTGAACAGGAAGCTCAACATGAGCGAACAGTGTGCTGCTGCGGCCAAGGCAGCCAACAGGATGCTGGGTTGCATCAAAAAGGGCATCGCCAGCAGAGAGAAAGAAGTCATTATCCCACTCTACTCAGCGCTTGTCAGGCCACACCTGGAGTCCTGTGTACAGTCCTGGTCCCCTCTATACAAAAGGGATGTGGACAGGCTGGGAGGGGTCCAGAGAAGGGCCACCAAGATCATCAGAGGACTGGGAAGCCTGCCATATGAGGATAGGCTGGGAGAACTGGGTTTGTTCAGCCTTGAGAAAAGGAGGCTTAGAGGGGATCTCATCACCATGTACCAGTACTTAAGGGGTAGCAAGAAAGAAGATGGAGACTCCCTTTTTACAAGGAGTCACGTGGAGAGGACAAGGGACAAGGGGGAATGGGCACAAGTTGCTCTTGGGGAGATTCCTATTGAACACCAGAGGGAAATTTTTCACAGTGAGGACAGTCACCCATTGGAATAATCTCCCCAGGGAAGCGGTTGACTCAGCCATGTTGGACACTTTCAAGAGTTGTCTGGACAGGGTGCTGGGCCATCTTGTCTAGACTGTGCTCTTCCTAGATAGGTTGGACTAGGTGATCCCTGAGGTCCCTTCCAACCTGTGATTCTGTGAAAAATGGGTTGATGCCCCGCTGTTGCTGCTCATCTGCATGCTACTGTGGCTGTTTTATTAGCAGTGCCCAAGATGGCTTGTTCAAAGCTTGTGTACTCTATGTATTTAAGCTGAAGCCACAGCAGTCTGAATTTACCAATAATTTAATGCCAAACCTATTTTGGAACTTAGGCTTGCTTTCAGTATTGCAGCAGGTAGTGTGAGGCCAGACTTCAGATTCATCATACCAGTTTGCATTTTCTTGAGACGTGAAGGTATTTGGATTTAGTGTCTAGGTCCAGTAAGAAGCAGAAAAGATGCAAGCTATCAACCCTTTTTCTTTTCAAAGGGAGTTTGCTCTCATATCCTTATTCATCTGTCCCTAAACTTCACAGTGTCCTCCTCTGTGACACATATGATTGTAGGAATGACAGTGTGCAGCCAGAATTTTAATGAAGGGATTTTTTTTGTTTAGTATTGAACTTTTTGATGAGCTTAAATGCATCGAGAATGTGCATAACTGACAGTACAAAGAGGTAAAGGGCAAAGACGCCTGCTTTGCTCACTGTTAGAGAGGTTTTTTAATATCTTGCAATTTGATGTGCTTCATTCCACTGTAGAGGCAGAAAAGCTGTAGATACATTTCTAGCATGAGTGATCTAGTAGTATGCAGAGAGAAGTAGCTGTACTAAATCCAGGAAAGGTATTAAAATAGCTATCCCTTTTGAATTCAAGAAAAATGCTAACTGAATTTTTCCTGTGTACCTTAATAAATTTGCAGAGTGCCTTTGTAATCCATTTATTTATGGAAAGGTCATTGAGTCAATTGCAATAGTAATCTTAGTCTGCTTATGGAACTCCTTATACTCGTTTTTGCTCAGTATGTGAAGAAATGAGAATTTCTGATAAATAGGAGTACATTTTTCAACTTACTATCGCCATGTTGCCAAGAGTGATGGTCCTTTCAGAGGCAGTGGTGTCTCTGTACTTTGCTTCAAGGTAACAGTTGCATATGTGTCTAGTCTCTGAAGACAGTAATTTTTAACCCTTCTAGTCTGTCACTGGTGATAACTGGGTATTGACATTTCTTGCAAAGACATTGGTATTTCTTGGCTATTCATTCTGTGAGCTCCTTGAACATACATTGTCAGAAAACTGGTGCTGAACAGCACTTCACAAAAAGTTGATGAAATCAAATATTAGATTGTGTGCATGTTCCACAATTACATAAATTTATTTGAGTAATTATACAAAGACATGTGCTTGCGAGGACTGCTGCATGTTAATATATTCATGGACACCTGCTAATCTGAGCGTATCTTTACATGAGTTATGCTTAGAAATTGTGGTGCATATTGTATAGAATACAGTATATAAGTTTACATTTGGTGAAGCAAGTTTGTTGTTGTTTTTACATGTAACTACTCTATCAGGTGTATCATAGTAAATTCACTGTTATTTCCTAGAATATGGTATCATGTACTCTGCTGTTTTATTTATAGCATTGTCTTCTGTTTCTGTTGTACATTGCTGTTTCTGTTCACGTTGCTTGTGGACAATTATTCAAAACAATGTAATTGTGATTATTTTTTTGCTTAATGCTTTATTTCTTTGAAGGACAGGTAGTGCACACTCATTTTGCGAGCCTGAGGAATGCCAGATGTAACCTTACTGGCACATAGTACTACTTCATTTTGCCTATATGGGTTTGAGGAATGACAAGTAATCAACACACGGACCCATATGAGCTGAAATTTTTTCAGATGAAGGACATAAGGGGGTTCTGGGTGCTGTAAATAGAGAGAATATGTATCTATTTGGCAGTGAAGCTGAACGGCTTCTGGGGTGGTGTTTCTCAAAGCATTCTTCTGATAATAAGTTTAATTTATATGCATTTTAAATTTGTATAGTCTGAGCTTGCTGTTTAGGCAGTAGGCAGTGTGAATTAGATATTTATCTGTGGTTTCTGTGGGATAAATAGGGGCATATAGTAAAACATGCTGATGCCAGAGTATGAACTTCATTCTGTCGTAGTATGCGGTTAGTAGTTTTATTCTCTTTGTGAGTAGAGGCTGGGCCAGTCAGTGAACTCTGTCACAGTGGTTGTAGACATTGAGCTAGGGGTGACGAGAAATACAGGGTATTAGCATGTTATTTCTGTGATCTACGGCCACATTCACATTTGTGATTAAACGCTGCTCAACATCAGGTGGCTATTTTCCAACTGAGTTGCCGTCTTTCTTGGAGAAGAAAGTGTTTTCATAGTATTTTCCAACATGATCCTGAACAGAGGAATAACTTTAGCTATTCATGACTCATTTATTGTGAGCAGAAATGAAAAAATCTCAGTACAGGACAAGGGTGCTTAAACTGATGTTTTCCTCCAAGGTGAGACCAGCTTTAGACTCTTTTTCGTCCATGTTTTGGCTATGCATGCTGTAAGAGGAAGACCTTGAAGGAACTGGAGAGAACTGCAGCTCATCCTAGATTGTATACTTGCAACTTCTGACTTGTATAGGGTCTGCATAAATACAAGGAGGGATGTTCCTGAAGTGCACAGACACAGTGGTCCATACTCAATTTGGTGTATCATTAGGACTATGAATACAGCTGCAGTCCCAAAAGGAGAGGCTCCGTAGTGAAGCTAGGTGAATGTTGGTACTCAGAAAGGAAATGTGTTCCTTCTGCAGCAGATAATTGCATGCCTTGCAGATGTGGAAGTATAGGGAAGTTTATAAGCTTTTGTAACCTTCATGATTTATGCTATCACAATGACATATCCTGACCCATAGGTCTTTAGGCAGCTTGATCGCTTAAGCTATTTAACATTTTAATAAAGTATATTTTTTCTGAGACTAAGTCCTTTGTACTTAGACCTTGGTTTCCTTCCTTCTCTCTGAAGCAGATAGAAAGTACCAAAAATAATTCTTTCTTTCCCCTTCACTTTTGATGAGATCATTCAGTCTGTCAGGCCTCTTTTTTCAAAAGGACATGTAGAAATCCAGGGTTTATGCTGTTTGGTTAAAGTTTATTTAAAAACAAACAAACAAACAAAATCAAACAAACAAAAAAAAAAGGTGACAAAATTAGTACTTCAGAACCTAAAATAAAGAAGCCTGGGGTGGAGAGGTTACCTCCTGGGTGAAAACCTACAGAGTAATTGAATTATTTTAAAGAGAAAGACTTGCCTGTACAAAACCAGACCACATAGTCTCAGCCCAAAACAAGTGTATGTGACTGCCTCTTGATGATCAAACCAGATACAATCTTTTAATGAGCTTTTACAGCTCAATTTTTTTACTGCATTCAAATCTGGTTGGTTTATAAACATGATCCATTGATGGATGATTGATGAAAGGATGCCTCCTAAACATCTTGTCCAATCTTTAATCTTAATAGCTATTTTATAACCTGTGCTATCAGGTGCTTCACAGTTTCTGTAGGTCAGGGCAATTCAGCATGTTACCTGACACTTAAACACTTTGTAGTAATTTTGCCAGATCTAATGTCCGTGTCAGAAAGAATTCTGAGTCCTGCTGTGAAACAGCCCTCCGCACAGTGGTAGCAGTACCCAACTGCTTCATGGTGGTATGTTTCAAAATAGGCTGATTTAGTCAATGTAATAGAAAGAAAACAAAAAGAGGCAGTCTCTCTCTTCCTCTCTCTCCCTTTTGCCCCTGCTCCCCCATTTATAAGCTGCTAAAACTGTACCAGTCTTCATCTTAAGTAACTGCCATTCAGTGTTTCGTCAGTGAGCATTCACTTGCAGTAACTGGGATTCTTCAGAGGTAACTTTGTGCAGAGGGCTTTTACATTGTTGTAACAAGTGAGAGAGAATAGGTTAAAGTATGGCAGTGTGTATTCTTACCTATAATGTAATGGGGAAAATAAATCATAATTAAATGGTAAAACTGTAACAAAATTATTTCCCTCAATGGTGTTAAAATTTTGGATAAATCCATGTGGTTGGTCCCACTGGGTTTTTTTCCACCCACATGCTTTGTCTGATGAGAAATACACTGGCTGGGGAGGGATTCTTGTCTCTCTTGGCATCCCAGTTTGAAAATTAACCTACGTTCCTGTAGACACTGGGAATTTGCATTCAAAGAGGGATTGGATAATACCCGCTGTACAGAGAAAGCTAGTAAAATCTCATCTTTGTGAAAGCTCCTGTGTAATCTCAGTAGAAGAGGACAGTGTAAAGATGAACTCAACAAACCGTTGAAACTATCTTTGTGAAAGCCAGTCTGCTTTCACATTGAACTGTGGTTCAAATGAAGTGTATGTAGGCTACTCTTGGATGGGTCTTTGAGCAACCTGATCTAAGGAAAGATGTCCCTGGCCACAGCAGGGGGCATGGACTAGATCTTTAGAGGTCCCTTCCAACCCAAACCATTCTAGGATTCTATAATTTGTGCTTAAATATTTAGCATTCATTCTGATCACTAAGTTTCACATCATTAGCTACTTGGATACTTGGCTTGGGTCAGCATTTGGGAGAAGAATTAGCTAGAGAATGTACAAGTTGTATTCTGGTCACTTGTTGCAACATCAAGTGTCCCAGCAAGTAGTCAGGGTCTTAGGCATGGCCATTGTGCAAGATCCCTAACCCTGGCAACGCTGTGATTCAGTGGAAACTTTTGGACAAGACTGTGTGTGCAGGATAGTATTTCTGGCTATTATTATGGTCATATATTTGCTTGCTTACATCATTCAGGCAGAATTTGGATACTATTTATCTTTCATTTGGGTTTTGTGTGTTTTGTTATTGTAATAGGGGTATTGTACAAAATACAGTATGATAGTCTTGTAATAATGCTATTATGGCAATAGCGTGGTATACAAGAGCTTGAAGTTCAATACCTTGTTTTACTATCAAGCTCTGAAAAGTTGTCTAGAGAAACTGGGATGACAGTTCTTATTAGTGAAAATACATTTCGCACTTCTCATGCTGGTCTTTTTTTCGCACTTTTTCAGAGTTCTGCATAATTTTGCACATCTACAGAACAGTTACATTGCAATCTCTTGTTATGCAGTGTCTCTGATACACTGGAGTAATTTGTGACAAATAAAATGCTCTCCTGTAAGACAGTGCCCTACAGTTCCTCCTTCTCATACGCAGTTTTTTTTCAGATTAAGCTAAGATGATTTCAGTAACACACTGATTCACACACAGACAAACACACACATGCTTTGCTTGTATGTATTCATAAGGACTCCTGTAGATTTATAGATTGACAAGGATTTTAAAAATGTTTGCACTGCAGTGCTCATGGTTGTAGTGTGGATGAGATTTTGTCTGTATTTTGGCTCTGCATTACTCCAGGCTAACCCTTAGATAAAGCTGCAGAATTTAATGTCAGTGGTAATTTTTCAGCAGATAAATTGTACATCCTGCTCACATGCCTTTCTTTGGACTCTTCACTTACTGTGACCTTCATTTTAACATTCATGATAATGGAACTCTTGTATAGTGAAAAATTTCATTTATCCTTCACTAGCAGTGATTGATACCAGTTACCAGTGAACCTGTTTTTCCTCCCACTGAAATAACCAGTAGAGTTTCCTTTAAATGCTGAGTTAGAGGAAGGAATCTTTTCAAGACAAGGAACTGTCTACAATTTATGGCTATAGGTTGGTTAAATAAATATATGCCTAGGTCTGCTTTTCATTTGCAAAGCGGATTTTTGTCTCAATGAACTCATAAATTGTGAGTTTAACTCTCAAAAAAATATTGTGTCATTTTGTTTTCAAATAGAGAATCTTTGTGTGCCCTTGTTTTTCCACTTTTGAGGCTGTTGGGTGTGTTTTCTGTTTTTCTGCAACTGTGAGGGGCAGAAACTTCTTTTAAATTAAAGTTAAAATTATTAATCTGAAGCTTTGAGAAAAACAATGAATTGGACTTTGTGATACCATGTGCTGGTTTTGGCTGAGAAGGGGTTAATTCTCTTGTGCTGGTTTTGGCTGAGAAGGGGTTAATTATCTTCACTGTGGTGTCTGTGGTGGTGGAGGCCCTTTCCAGCTTCCCATGCTCTGCCACGTGTCGGCGGGAGGCTGGGAGGGGCGGGGCCATGGGGGGGAGAGGCTGACTTCGACTGGCCAATGGCATGTTCATTGCATACCATGTGACACCATGACCAGTATACTAAGGGAGAGCAGTTGCGGCTCAGGAGCAGCGCGGCGTCGGGTCGGCGGGCGGTGAGCGGCTGCGTCGCGTGTGGTTTGTTTCAGTGGTTCATTCCCCCTCCCACCCCCCAGGTTTTGCGCCTCTTGTTGTTTTCCTTTCCATTGCAATTTTTTTTTTTAAATTTTATTTTAATTATTAAACTGTTCTTATCTCAACCCATAAGTGTTCCCCTTCTGATTCTCCCCCCCATCCCACCGGTGGGGGAGTGAGCCAGCAACTGTGTGGGCTGAGTTGCCAGCTAAACCACGACATACCCTAAGAATTGTCACCACTAGCAGTAATAGTGATGGGAAAAGTGAGCAAAGGCTGGCCATGTTGGGCAGCAGCTCACATCCTTTTGAGAACAGCCCATACCTGAATTTGGGAGGGCTACACTATGCTATGGACTTATGCAAAAGAATAAACATTTCTGTTGCTGAGGATTATTTATAATCACAACAAAACTGTGCTACTGTACTGGTGATGTTTGGTTTTAAAATGGCCCTTGCATTACAGCTTTGAAATTTGTCCAGGAAAGACTTGGGCTAAATTTCGTGGACTTGCAGAGGTCAGCTTCCTTTTCCCCTTTTTCCCTTCTCCCCTTCCAACTCAAAGTAGACTTCTTGCAAGTTTAGTTTCCATCCTTCAGCAACGACAGCTGCTTTGTGCTCTGCTGACTCTGCGTGTCTTTGAGAAGTTCTGCTTCAGAAACTGTCTCTTTCAATCCCAGTCATGGAAGTGCTCCTGCTGTGGAGCTGGTGTAGTGTACATGCCATTTCACTTCTACCTTCATTGACGTGTTGCCAGGACTGGGCATGAAACCACTAAAATGTCTTGGAAGTAGAAATGTCTTTCTGTGACTGGTTTAATATGCCTTTATGATTGGGAATTGGAGGCGTCCATCTTGCTTTGATGAGATTTTTAAACATCCAATTCATTATTGCTGATGCTGTAAATTTCATTTGTACAACATCTCTTTCAACATATGGACTGATAAACTGCATCCTGCTTAACAGAAGGATAGAGATTTCTTTCTTTACATCATGGCTAAATGTTTTTCAGGACTGATTAACTATTGAACAGTACATGCTGGCTAGTCTAGAAGAGGATCTGATGAACTCTAACCATTCAAGTACTGCAGGGAAGTTCTGTCTACCAAAAAACCCCAAACCTCCAAAACCCCAAACACTGCATTACGTGTTTCACCTTCAAATGTCAGTTTGACAGCAAATGCTGCCCGATTCTTTAACTATGAAGCAATTCTACTAAGTGAAGTAGGCTTAATTTGTAAACTTCATTGAAATAATAAAATTAGTCCAGAACTAATGCCTTTTCTGCAATCCAGTAAAACTATTTTACTGGTAATATATGGCTGTTAATTTTGGGGAAGTTATGTTCTATTATAGGACAAATGGATGCATTTGTCATAGAAGAATGGTTGCTTGTCACCCACCCTTCCATGACTGACTGACTGGATTGTTCTGCAATCACGTGGGAATACTATCCCACAAATGTGAATTCAGTTTTCTTCCAGTATATCTTTGAGGTAGGAGCTTCTGCTTAAAATAAGACACCAGCATTCTCACTGAGCAGCTTTCAGACATTGTTTGGATTATACAGAGAAAAAGGGGCTATACTTATAAGAATACATGCTTTAAATGAGACAGAGGTAAGTGATAAAATAAAATTTCATGTTTCAAAAGGCAGTGTCTGGTTTAGAGGGAACAGTCTCTCTTAAAGAAAAAATTCCCAAAGAACTGAAGGGGAGAGTAATTCTGAAATATTTGTCTGAATTAATGAAATTGCTAAGTAGTGAAATACAGTGAGATGTTTTTGATGAAGGAGCAGGGTGTTGTAAGCTGTTGCTCATTGTGGCATGCTTCATTTCTACCTGCGTGGCTTTTGTAAAGCCTACGAGATGTTAACGGACATAGCGAATTCTTTTGCATGCCTGCATCCGTTCAGTAAGAATGATATTATGTTAAAATGATTATATGAGTCAACAGTAGAAGTGCAAAACCAGGAAGATTATCTCTGTGAGTGAGGTTTGCTTGGCTTGTACATCCCTTTTACTAGCTGCAAAAGAAACAAAATACTTCTAGTTTTGGAGACTTCCTACAAGTAGGACATAACATGTTCCCAAGGGGGTAAATAGCCTGTACTCCTTGCATACTGTTGCAAGGTCTAAAATAAACCTTGTGTTTCTTAAATGGTGGATACTAAATAGTGCTATGAATTTTCACCCTTTTTGAGCTCTACAGCGTGCATTGGTTGTTTCACTCATCTTGCTCCAGGTCTGTGATTCATCTCTGGTGAACCTAAGCCAGTGGTATTCTATTTCCAAATCATCTGCGAGTCCCTCATGAGGTATGTGTTGAGCAACCCTGGAGTCACTTCATGGAAGCTGGGCCTTGAAAATGCCATGGGGAGTGTTAAGGACCATCCATATCCAAAGGAAGTGTGCTGCAGTAAGATGCGTTTTCAGCTGCCATGTGCTTTCTTGTGTCTTCCAGAGATGTTTTGTGAGCTCTCAGAGTATGCACCCATTCCAGAAATTGATAGTTACTGCGGATACTTTTGAAGTGATGCTGATAATTCAAAAAACAAAACCAACACTCCCATGCCAAACAATATAACCATGAACAGTTACTGGTTAATAGTCCATGTCTGGCAGGCTTTCAAAATCCAGGGGTAAATGACCGTGCAAAGACATTTACTCTGTGTTGTTAAACTCGATGCAAATATGGTAGAAAAGGGCTTTGGAGCCAGAATATCAAGTCTTGTTGCCTGTAGTTTCTTTTCTTCTTCTGAAGTGGATAAGAAAACTTGACTTAAACAAAGCATTGAGCTCTTCTGGTTGGGTTGATTAGGTCTGTTTCATGAGATTACAGTAATTCAAATGCAGTGCCTGTTTAAAATTATATTTGGCATGTCTAAAGCGACTGACAGGAATATACTAAACATACAGAATCTTCATTAATAGATAAACCTCTCATAGTTTTATAGGGGGCATCATGGAGGTGGGCATAACCCTGATTAACCTTTCTTCCAGCAGTTAATTTGGCCCAGAGTATATCAATTTTCTTTGAATTTTTTTTATATCTTTGTAAACCTAGCATTCTGTTGAGCAGTGTATTTCTGATGCTATAGGGTTTATTCTTTGTAAACAGGAACTTCTCCGCTGAATGTAATGTAAATTGCAAGGGCATGTTCCATTGTGAAGAACAAATTACGAAAATATCTGTCAGAAATAATTACAGTTGATCGTGCTGTCGGGCAGGAGTATAGACTGGATAATTTACTGGTGTCTCCTTCAGCAGTATTTTTATAGCTATTACCAGGAATATCAATCTTTAACTCAAAATGGTAGAGAAAAGCATAAATCATGTGTGAGGGGAAAAAAGGGAAAGATTATTAATCTTCTATTCTTGGCTTTGCACAGTGGTTTGTGACATGGACTTACTCTTTCATGACTGTGTGGAAAGCAGAGTATGCTGTGGATACTGTTTTTGAAGATATGGAGGCTCTTGAATGTACAAATGCTTCCCTGTTTTTCCCTGATACCTAAGGATGTCTTAAAGGCCTTAAACAGCTGTTTTTTCCTTTTAAAGTTTATATCTTAAACCCGATGTGGCATCCAGTGCAACCCTCTGTAGAAGACTAAGGGTATATGGAGGTAAGTACACCGTAGGGTGGTCTGAAGTGCACATTTTGCCAAGTTGTCTGTGAGAGTGACTTTTAAGCCACCTTTAGAATCAGTTAATGGGACAAGTTGCAAAGCTACTAGTTGCCGTTGCTCTTTGCTTCCCCATTCTCCACATTGTAAGACTTGCTACCATTGTTCAGGACAGCAAGGAAAAAGAGAGAGATGAAATGTGTACTTGGCAGGACCAAAAAAAGGTAGGTTGGTAAACAGCTATTGTAATTTCATGAGCCTGGCAGAAACTGAAGTGTCAATATTATCCTTAAAGAGCAGAAAACAATATACCTTTTTAATGCACTCTTTCCTCACAAATATGCAGTTGATAAGATTTTATTGATTGCCTGGTTGACATGGGGCAGGCAGTGGACATTGTCTACCTGGACTTCTCCAAGGCCTTTGATACGGTCCCCCAGAGCCTCCTCCTGGAGAAATTATTGCGTTATGGCCTAGATGAGTGGTCTGTGCAGTGGGTGCGGAATTGGCTGGCAGGCCACACCCGAAGGGTGGTGGTAAATAGCTCTTTCTCAAACTGGCAACCTGTCACTAGTGGAGTCCCCCAGGGATCGATATTGGGCCCAATGTTATTCAACGTCTTTATAAGTGGTCTGGATAACAGGATCAAGTGTAGCCTGATGAAGTTTGCAGATGACACCAAACTGAGTGGGGAAGTAGACACTCCATAAGGGAGAGCTGCTCTGCAGGCAGATCTGGATAGGCTGGAAGAGTGGGCCAACAAGAACCTTACGAAGTTCAACAAGGACAAGTGTAAGGTCATGCACCTGGGAAAACATAATCCAGGAGTGCAGCACAGACATGGATCCACCTGGCTGGAGAGCAGCTCTGTGGAAAGGGACCTGGGGGTCCTGGTGAACAGGAAGCTCAACATGAGCGAACAGTGTGCTGCTGCGGCCAAGGCAGCCAACAGGATGCTGGGTTGCATCAAAAAGGGCATCGCCAGCAGAGAGAAAGAAGTCATTATCCCACTCTACTCAGCGCTTGTCAGGCCACACCTGGAGTCCTGTGTACAGTCCTGGTCCCCTCTATACAAAAGGGATGTGGACAGGCTGGGAGGGGTCCAGAGAAGGGCCACCAAGATCATCAGAGGACTGGGAAGCCTGCCATATGAGGATAGGCTGGGAGAACTGGGTTTGTTCAGCCTTGAGAAAAGGAGGCTTAGAGGGGATCTCATCACCATGTACCAGTACTTAAGGGGTAGCAAGAAAGAAGATGGAGACTCCCTTTTTACAAGGAGTCACGTGGAGAGGACAAGGGGGAATGGACACAGATTGCTCAAACCCGAACATACGCAAGTCTATGGGACCTCACAAGATGCATCCCAGTGTCCTGAGGGAATTGGCTGATGTAGTTGCCAAGCCACTCTCCATATTTGAAAAGTCATGGCAGTCAGGTGAAGTCCCTGGGGACTGGAAGAAGGGAAACATTGTGCCCGTCTTTAAAAAGGGTAGAAAGGAGGACCCAGGGAGCTATTGTCCTGTCAGACTCACCTCTGTGCCTGGGAAGATCATTGAACAGATCCTCCTAGAAGCCATGCTAAGGCACGTGAAGGACAGGGAGGTGATTTGAGACAGCCAGCATGGCTACACTAATGGCAAGTCCTGCCTGACCAGCCTAGTGGCTTTCTATGATTGAGTGACTGGATCAGTAGACAGGGGAAGAGCAACGGATGTCATCTGTCTATGTTCCAACTTCTGCCCATTGCCCCTTGTCCTGTCATAGGGCAGAGCCAACAATGTGCACTACAGCCCAGAAGGCCAACTGTATCCAGCAGGTAGAGGGAGATGATTCTGCTGCTCTACTCTGCTGTGATGAGACCCCACCTGGAGTACCAGTCCGGCTCTGGAGCCCTCAATACAAGAAGGACATGGAACTGTTGGAGCAGGTCCAGAGGAGGGCCACAAAAATGATCCGAGGGCTGGAGCACCTCTCCTACAAGGACAGGCTGAGAGAGTTGGGGTTGTTCAGCCTGGAGAAGAGAAGGCTACGGGGAGACCTCATTGCGGCCTTTTAGTACTTCAAGGGGGGCTAGAGGAAAGATGAGGGCAGTCTCTTTAGCAAGGCCTGTTGTGACAGGACAAGGGGTAATGGTTTTAAACTAAAGGAGGGTAGATTTAGACTGCGTATAAAGAAAATATCTTTTACAATGAGGGTGGTGAAGTGCTGGAACAGGTTGCCCAGAGAGGTTGTGGAGGCCCCACCCCTAGAAACATTCAAGGTCAGGTTGGATGGGGCTTCAAGCAACCTGATCTAGTTGAAGATGTCCCTGCTCACTGCAGTGGGGTTGGACTAGGTGACCTCTAAAGGTCCCTTCCAACCTAAACCATTCTGTGATTCTATGACTTCTTATTCTGGTATAACGGCACATTTAGGCAATAATGTATTGCTTGTTTAGTTGCCTTTCGGACTGTTCTCTATACCCAAAGGTCCACAGCTACAGGAATGTTCTCTGCATGGAGTTGAACATGATGTTGCAGTCATTGACAATTGCAGTGCTTTGTAGTGATCTCCAGGCTTTTTTAATCTAACAGAGCATACCAGTGGGTGAAAGTACCAACCTTAGAAAGGCTGCAGAGGGTTTGAAAGAAAACGGCTGGTTTAATGAGAAAAAATGGAGCACTCGTTGTCCATTGTTCCTGTTACCTGTGCTGTTGGAGCATGGTAAAATGGAACAATAGGTCCTAAAATAAGCTAACTATCCCAACTCAGAACCAGGTTTCCTTAACCCTGTGTGTCTTTAACTCCTTCAACAGCTGTCTTCCACTGGGACAGAGGTGAAACTTTGCCAGGCCACATTTGTTGAGCAGTGGTCCGCAGATTTGCAGCTCTCCTTGGAAAGACCTCAGAACGATTAAAAGTGTGTCACCTGGGCAAAATGTAAAACTTTGCTGTTGGACTATCCTATCCCTGGTAAGGTGTCTGGGGCCACCTAATTATGGGTGAAAACAAGGTGAATAAAAAGGAAAATCCCTGCAAAAGAAGTGAACTGCTACAGAGTAGTTACATGTTTGTGAAACGTTCATGTTGCACTGTGATGAATATACTGTAAAAATGCAGACAAAGTAATAGGGGGAGAGTCAGTACAGGAAAAGAAACACTTTCTAAAGGTTTGTTGTTTGTAGCTATTGTTTGTAGTTTGCGACCTGTGAGGGCGAGCTGATTGTGACCAAAGACTTCATTTATGGAAGATGCCTGTGAGTGTTATGACAGATCTGGTTTTGATTTTACCAGTCAATGAACCTTTGAAGAAACATTGAATGAATATGACGTTTTGCATGATAGCTCTAAGCCTGGACAGTGTGTGGTAGGCTGTATTCTGCAGTTCTGACCTGTTTAGCTGCGTATCTTCCTGTGAAGTGTCACCTTTAATTTAGTTCCGGTATTACTTCCCTTCCATGAGCACGACTGCGCAGCTGTGGATCCTACGCAAAGCCTTATGCATGTGTTTACCTCTGTGGTCTAGAGGACATTGCGCATCCTGATATTTCCTTTAGGCCCATATTTAAATTTTTGCAAAATCAAGATCTCAATGCACTTGTAATATTATTCTTGGATGTGTAGTTTTATAAATAGAATATAATAATAGTGTAAATGATAATATAAAAGATGTGTTAGGAGTACGTGGTACAATGTGCTGTTATTAGTACATCTTTAAGTGCCCATACATGAATATGGTAACAATCATAAATCATGATAATGTGCTGAAAGACTAACAAGGACTAAAGATAGTTCTGAATGACATTCTGTCATAAATTAATTTGCTAAGTAATGCTGAGGACAGCTGCTTTTTCCTTGCTTGGTTGAGTGGTTTTCTTGTTTTAACTTGGTTTATTGGGTTTGGTGGTTTTTTGGTTTTTGGTTTGGTGGGTTGTTTGGTTGTTTTGTTGTTTTTTTACTTTGATAAACATAACTAATTTAGTTCATGATATAATGTGGCCAGGTAAACTTAGCTTTGTAGGTTTATAGGTACTGGCCCTACTGGAGCCATAACTGTTGGCTGCATGTTAAGCAAATACATGGGAAATAGGAAGAAATGAGACATTTCCATTCTTGGGTCCCCACTATGTCATTTTAAGATGATCTGCCATTAAACAATGCTTGGGTGGTGCTGAAGATGGGGTGTTAATGCTGTTCCGGCTGTTCTGCCTGGCATCGGTCCCAGGTCAGCCTGGGAACACTGGTGCAGAGCCTGTACCAGGAATTGCTTTTGTTGGGAGTAGCATCGTCATAATAACATCCAGGTCTGTTGATATCCCTCTATGGACGTTAGAGAAGCAACACAACTTGCTGTGAATCCGTGTTGTAAAAGAGTTGGTGGCAGCCCAAATGCAAGACAGACTCAACCTGTGCTTATTAGGAGGCTCCCATTGTGTCTAGTGAAACATTGCTCAGTATCAGGGTTCTCTAACAGCTCCAGCAGCAAACCAACAAGCAACAAGAGTCACTGAAATGGTGGAATTGACAGTTTATGGCTAATGGAGGGAGGATCTAGGCTGAAGCATGCAAGCTCCATGTCTCCCCAGAAGTAATTTCTTGTGCATTTTTGGTAGGATGTGTGTGCTTAATATAAACCAAAACCAGTTCTTCTCTCTGAGACCATAGTCTCTGTTAGGCAGAGGTACAAGGCTTAAATTTCCAAGGAAGTAATTATTTACATAGTTAAGATATAAGAAAGAACACTGAAGTTCTCACCACACACGTCTCAGAATATTTTTAAACATGCTGAATGTGTGCAAATTTTTTATGCTTTACAACTGAGAATAGATAGTACACTTCAGCACAGGAATATGTCCAATATGTTATGTCAGATACTGAAATCATGGCATTCACAAATGTATATATTTCACGTATCTAGTCTGCCACCCCAGTTCCATTCAGTTTAAAAATTTTCAGTGTTTCTTGAGGTGTGAAGTTACATGGTCAGAATGTAACACTGTTCCCTGACTCTTTTTTTCCAAAGACAGTAGCTTCAGCTGTAAATTACAAAGATGTGCTATCTGCAGAAAAAATGTTGCTGTAAATTAGAAAGCCTGAGAGTTTGTGAGAGGGAACTGAAATCAGACACAGTTTTTGGATAGGACTGAGGTAGGGTTGGTCTAGTACATTGCAAGTCATAGTAATCCGCTGAAATTATTCTCTCTTGTTATTTCAGAGTATGTTTCTCCTTTAAATTACGTATCATGGGGTACTAGCCCCTGTGAGAGCAAAGTAAAGGCAGCTGGCACAAAGGATTAATTCTGATGCTTTTTGTATTGCAGGTATAGCCCTGTAAGTTAGGGAAACAGGCTAGAGTCGTGAGAAGGAGAACAGGACATTTTCCCTGCTATTCTGTTGTGATCAATACGTGGCATTCCTGCTGACTGAGTGTGAGTTTGGGAAAGCGTCTGAATTATTTTATTTATGTTGTGTTACTGCACATATATACCTACACACACTTACAGAAAATCAGTAAAAGTATAAAAATGCCTGTCTTCAGTTTGAACCTGTTTTGCATAAATTAGGAGTAAAATGGTTTTATAACATTGTGTCTCGCCAGTTGTCTACTGCAGTGAATTTGTTGGACCCATTAAACATCCTAGAGGATGAGATGTCTGTAAACTCACTCAAATTAATTAATGAACACGTAAACTATTAAAACTTTTTTTTCTGTGTATTTCTAGCTCCTGATTAATTACACTTTCAAAAGTTATTTAAAGTTGAAGGATGAACAGACAAGCTTTGTTCCGGTAGGAAAACAAGCTAAAACTTTCAGTCTGTGTGGCAATGATTGGTATTCTGCTTGGCAATGTCTGCAAAGATGCCAGAGTTTAACCTGAGACTCTGCAGGACAAGAGCTGTCTCAGTCTGTCCAGCTTCTGGTGCATTAGCAGGCACCTACAGGTAGTCTTCATTGGAATTACAGAGGTTCAAAGTGGCACCTTTCAGTTGTGCTCTATTGTTATGCAGGAAGGGTGAAAACCGCACTTGTATAACTTCATGTAAGGGTTTGTTAGGTTAAGGAAAAATGGCAGCTGAAGACAAAGTTTGGAACAAGAAAACAGCGGTGATGGTTAGCCAGATTTCAAGCGTCCTGTAGTAGTCAGTGTGACCAATTCTTATTTGTTTTTGTAAATATCGTTAAATACTATTATATTAAAGATCTTGTTATAATGCAGTCAGGCTCTAATAAAAGTGGGATTTTTCTTCAGTTTATGTCTTACCATTTCAAAAAGCTGTGGCATAGCGTAGAGTTAGAACTCTACTTTTAATCAGAATTGTTAGTGGTGGTCAGCTCAGGGAAAAAAAAGCAGATGATCCTTTTACTGTTAGCCCCAACTAAAACAAAAACTAAAACCCCAGACACCAAACAAAAAACAAAGGAAAACAAAGAAACAAAACAACACAACTTGTGAAAGTTGCAGCCAGTTTGGTAAACAATGCAGTCTGAAAAATTGTTATTCAAGGTGATGGGCTATCTAGGCTAAAAATAAAATTTCTAAAAGTCCAATATTGCAAAATACTTCTTGTGAGATCAGGATCTGGTGTAAGATTTTCTCTTCGGTTTGTTTGTTTTTTTAAGGCTACTGCTTGTGTATTAGTAGTTGTAGATATTTAAATGACACAAAAATCTAAGCCTGCCTCTTTGCTGTGCCCTGGAGAACAGAGTATTGAAGACAAAGAGGATCAGGGGAGACATGGAATGACTGATAAAAAGTGTTTGTACTGATGCAGAGAGGTAAGAGGAGTGGGAAGGTTGCTTTTACAGCTACACTTACAAGTGCTTTAAAGGCTTACTATGCTTCAGAAATGTCATGTTCCTTTTCCTATTTCCCACCATTGTTCACAAATATCTGCCCAGCTCAACTTAAAACTCCCTGCCACTCAAAAGAATATGGAGTCTTATTATTTGTGCATCCATTTGATTTCACACCAAAACTCAGAAACATGCCCTAGGAAAAAAAAAACACATTAGGAAGTAAAAAAAAACCAACACAACAAACCAGATGTTACAGATAAATATATCCGTTTATTCAGCTGCTCATTTCTACACTCCAAAATGTTTGGATTCAAAAATGAAATACAAAAAAAGAAAGCACTTGGCTATGCAAGCAAAATTGGATTTTGTTCCTTTGTTTTTAGAGCAGCTGTCAGGAGGGTTTTCAGTGAAACCCAGTCTTCCTTAGCTTCTGTTTTGTTTAGGAATTTGACCCATCCTATTTATATTAGCTTTCAAGGGTGTTTCAGTACGTGGATTAAAACCAAGCACCCAGGCCACTATTCCTGACTGAACAGGCACGTCATTTATTTTGCTGGTGCTTTGTTTTTATTGTCTGTCAAATGTGTGTGAAAGAGTTACAACATACTTGAGGAGTGTTGCAAACCTGTTTTTGTAAAACATCTAGCTCTTACTTTAGCTTAGCACACTGTACTTTTGGGGGGGAGGGGGAAGTCTAAAACGTGGGGTTTTTTATCATCAGGTTTCCTCCCTGTGGAGCATCACTGAACCTGTCTCTTACTGATTCTGCTGAAAAAGCAGTAAACAGTCAATTACCTAGGAAATACATGAACTAAGGGTTGATGTAGCATAGGGTATGGAAAGTATTCTCTCATCTGTAGTCTACAGGAAGCTGGAAACCAAGCGAAGCAAATCTCTCATCTAAATTTAGGTGTTTTTCGTGGACAGTGAGTCATTTTTGTGTGGAACAGCTTCATGACATTCACTGCTTGTTGCAGTAGCTTATGCTACCACTTTGAAATGAAGAAGAGGAATCAAGCAGCTATCTCACAGTAGAATAATTCCTTGCAGGTGATGTCAGGTCAGTTGGATTTAAGTTGGTTTGCTTAAATGCAGCTTCTGTGGGAGCTGGAAATGATATTAGAAAATACTTAGGGACAGTCATATCTGATTCTCTGGGCATCTGCTCCTGTTTAGGAAGCAGGGCTGAAACTTACTTATGATAGAGGAAATTAATGTCCTTCAATGCATTTTTTTCAGCTTGGCATTGAAAAGAAGACAGCAGAGCTGTCTGATTATGCTTGTATTCTGGACACGTAGCCTTTATGAAGTTCAAGAGAACAAGAAATCATGGGATTTCCTAACTTTATGAAAATAGCAACAGAAAGAGGCAGTCTGTCTTAAAATGCTCTATCAAGGGAGTAATGGTAACGGTTCATGTGCCAGCAACAAAAGAATACCTCTTACTCCACCTGTGTCATCATGGCAGCAGCAGCCACTTGCCTTAGAGAAGGGTAGGTGCCTCAATGTAAGCAGCCCATGGGCAAGACTGGGATCACAGACTGCGAGCTGGGCCACCCCAGTAGATGATGTAGTAGGCACAGTACACAGTTGCTTCAGAGGAAACATACTTTAACTGACTTTAAACTATCTGGTTCAAATTCCAGTTGCAAATTAAGGACAACCAGCATAGAGATTTGTGCAGGCCAGCTGATGAGGTATTTATAGATTAATTTTTTTTCCCTGAATATTTACAGAAAGTATTCATAGGTTGAGTTACTAGCCCATGGCATTTGCCAGCTGAGGTACTAAAAGGTTGTTATTGGTACTTTCTAGCTGGATTGCAGTGTAGAAATAACCCAAGGTTGAGGGTAAATTACAAGATGAGGGTAAAATGAGGGGGGGTATGGCAAGAATATGATAAGTATGAATGAATTAGGATCGGTGCATATTATTGGTAGTATTGACAACATCTCAGCTGTCTAACTCAGGTCTGTCTAACTGGCAGCAGTAGAGGCAGCTGTCAGTGATGGATGCTGTTATGGCAGTTACCAGGAACTTTAAGCTGTTTCAGTGTTTCATGTATGCATGTCCATTATAAGTTGGGAATAGTAATTTCTGGAAGTTCTCCTTAGTTTATTTCTTAATTAATGTTTCAGTTTTTCTTCAGTTAGTCTTCTCTTCAGATAGTTTCTTTCGGAAGCGATTATTGCATTTTATGAAGTGACCTAGAAATGCTTCCTCTTCTGACATATCATATATCTTTTTCTATTTCTAATAGTTTCTGTCTTTTTCTCACTGGCTGGACACTTTCCTAAAATTCCCTGTAGCACCAGTCTCTTTTTCAGAAAAACAGCCATGATATTAATTGCTTTTCTAAAAAGAAAAATTAATGATTTTATTCATAGACTAGCAGAAGGAGTTTGAGGGAATTTATGAACTCACACCTTTTGTTCACCCTGTGACTGAAATAAATTATCTAAAAGTATTCATGTGGACTTGTGTTGTTCTGTGAATAAAAAGGTAATATGGATTTCCTCTCACCTTGCCCCAATTCGGTAAACTGTTTTTGTGTAACATGAGCAAAAATACTACATTTGACCTTGAGAGGAGGAAGCACATTATAGCACTTACAAGTACAAGGCTGCAGCCTGTCAAGTGGACAGTTTTGTCCTCTCCATTTTGTGATGTTTACAAGCTGGAAATGTTGCTGTATTCTTTTTCTAATGTATTTCCAATTATCTTGTAAATGGCTACATTTTCTCTCTTCCACTCCCCCCCCCCTATTTTTTTTTACCACCCCCCTGCTTCAATTCATTTGCGTTTTCCTGTACTCTAAGGAATATATTTTTTCCTTAGGCTTTTTTTGCTTGAAATTTTGTCTGTTAAGGTTTTCTTTCTAGTTTAGAAATACTTCTGAAGTGTTAGATATACCACAGATCGAAAAATGCAGTTCCAGTAGCTCTGTAGTGTGGGAACTTGAGCACACGTGACGTTTGAGACATTTGACTGCTAATGTTTAAGAAAAGTATTCGTGTATTTTACATAAAAGTATTTTTCATATGTTTTTCCTCATATTCATACCTGTTGAGAAATCTAGAAGATAGAAACTGAATAAGAGTAAAGTTAGGCAATGTGCTGCTAGTTTCTTCCTAGTTCAGCAAAGGTTTACATTTGTAGTTACAGTGTAAATGCACTAGGAAGTGAATCCAAAAAGCTTATGTTTGCTGGTCTGTTGCTCATTGAAATGGAATTGCTTTTGTGTGGTATGTATTCCTTGTCTGCTGCAAGAAAAGACGTAAGTGTAATTGTGACTTGACTGGCCAACAGACATTTCAGAAACAGAAAACAATCCCTGTTGAGCCCTTGATAAAGGTTGCCACCTGAAAAACATATTAAAACCCTGAAACCCCATTACCTCTTCTCCCTGTTCCTTAATTTAATCTGTGACAGCCTATTAAAAATGGAAGAACCTTGAAACAGAGAGGGATTCTGAATAAACCTCCTGAAATGGCAGAGGCTTGTAAAGGCTGCTGTAGTACATACAACAGAGATACAAAGTTTCTGTTGCAGCAAAGCCAGAACGTGGGAGTGCTCTGGCTGTCCTGTTTATATCTGCTTCTCATGGTCTTTCATAGAAGATTCACAGGTAAGTAAAAGAATCTGTAAATAACCATGTAGGACATCACCTGCACGGTAGGCCTCTAAGAGGAGGACCCTAACTGAAGTCCTAAACCAGAGCATCTTATTTTCTGTAACTATTAGCTGTTATAAACTTGGATAGCCTTGCTTTTTATGTAAGGCTCAAATTCGTTTATTAAATTCTTGGCCTTGGTACACTTTCTGCAACAATAAATCAGTTCCTTGTTCTAAAAAGAAATTTATGTGAAGTGTTTCTACGTATTGTCTTTGAAATTCCCACCCTCTGACTTTATCAAAGTTACTTTGTTACAATGCTACAGAACAAAGAAAACAAACAAACAATTTACTCTCTTGTGGCAGGTAACCTTTCATTTTAACATGCTGATCCTTGTTTTATTTGTATACAAGAACCTAACAGGAACATGACTTGGTCTTAATCACTCCTTACGTGTCCAGTAAGTTCACAAAACTAAGTTTTTTTTCTAATGTGGTAGTTTGCTGTCGTCTGTATGACAGGTAACTAACAATAGCCTTCATGATTCTGTATCTTTGCATTAATCAGCGTCTGTATTTCTGGTTTTGCTTATGGGGAAACAAATGACACTGTTGCAGCCACACCACTCAGCAGCAGTATATATGCTTTCTTCAACTAGTTCTTCTCTCATTGTTTTGTCAGACCCTAGAACTTTAATTGTATTCACTGGATATATAATTATTACTCCTTGTAGTAACAGATAGTTTTGTTTGTTTTATTTTTGGTCTAGCTGCTAAATATATTAAGATAAGTTTTTTGCAAGTTGTGTTAGGCATGAAGAAGTTGGGCATCAGTGAAAGTACAGGTGCTGCATTTCAGTTTTTGTGTAGTTAAGGTCTTGATTAATGTAAGAACTTCATGGCCAAATCTGCTGTAGCACTTAAGGAGAAGTGCCTGTTTGGAGAAGGGAAAACAAATCTACAGCGGATCAGTAGAACATAGTTGATTGTAGTATCGGTGCTATGTCTAATGCATGCAGATGCCTGAGGAAACTAAAGGAAAAAACATTGTGCAGTTGTGTGCATCAGCCTGTAGGCTGAAAATCATTCCATGTTAGTATTTTATTTAGTACAAAGCCAATTATCCTTTGAAAAACTTTTACCCAGCATTAGCTACAGCTAGATTGGAGCAAGGAAACATCCACTTTTGCAGGGTTTGTACCCTGCCTAACTCGAAGGGAGCCTTGGTTTCTTTAGCCGTTCTGTACTAGCGTGGCAGATGTTCTAAACAGCAGCGTAGGTAAATGGATATATTCGAGCAGCAGACAAGCTATTCGTTCCAGTCTTGCATCATATTAGATTCAATTATTGATCATCAGAAGCACAGGGCCTCTTCTTACTCTATTAAGAATTTTTTTCATATATTTAGAGTTCTAATCAACACAACCCAGAAAGTGTCAAGATGAAACTGCCATTTGATATTAACAGTTTCCAGTGATTTTGCAATAAATCTTGCTTGGATGCCTGAGATAAGTAGTTGTAGTAGCATTTTTGTTATGGGAGTAATTCAAGTTGACAAATGTTAAAGCTTAGGAGGGGGAAAGCTTTTCAGAAGGGAAGGAATCTGGATTTTAGCTGTTTTAGAAATAAGCTGTTTTGTACCTGCAAAATTTACAGCGCAGTCTGCTTATGGCCACAGGCTTGTACTCCAGAACTAAGGCTCTTACATTTTTCTAGAGTAATAGTATTTTTAGTTGTGTAGCTACTGTATTAATATGTAAACACAAACCAAAGCAGGAAATGAGCATCCTGATTTTGCAAACAACTGAAGCAACTGTCCTTGCTTTGGGCAGAGAGGTTGGAGAATAGATTTCTCAATGTCCCTTTCAATGTGAGTGATTCTGTTTCTGAATAACTGTGAGGTGTAAATTCGCTGGCTCGGTGCAGTGGCCAATTATACAGTTCTTTAAATATTATGATAAATACGGACATTTCAGTTCAGCAAGTTATTCCATTGTCCTAAACAGCTTTTTGTACCTCCATCATACAAACTTTGATACGGGAAAGATAAGCATCGGTAGAGTATAATATAATTTTTTATCAAATAAGTAAAAGCATGGCTAAATGTTATTTTGTTTACATCACCTCTTCCTCTTAAGTCACCAAACCCATAAATTTTTCCTCTAAATTGAATGAAACTGTCATAGAAATTGCTGTTTACCATAGTGCCACAAAACGAAGGTACCCTGAAACAGGATTTATATCTGGATCTAAGTGGCCTGGCCTTTCATACGTTCCTCCTGAAGTTAGAGTTTTGCTGTTGCTTTTGACTAGGATATTCATTCTTTTTACATGCACCCTTCATTGATGGGGTGGTTAACTTGCATAACAGAGCAGCATATTAAGAATGAGATCCAAAAGCATACAGTTCAACATATTAGAAATTAATTCCAAAATGTTAGAGCTTAAAATACAAAATATAGTCAAATCTATTAATTTTATTGATACTGCTTGATGCAGACAGTAATTGAGTATTTTTCTCTATGTATTCTATAGAATATATGTCATTTTCACCAGTCATACAGTGCCAGGGCTATTTGTGTTGAAGGCAAATTTAACTGAATTTGAATTAGGTTTGGAGGTTGTCTTCTGACTTGGGAGTATATTAAAAATAGTTTTGATGTGATTCATTACATACCTTCATACCTTTTTTCTTCTGAGATTAAAGCAGATTAAAACCAAGTGCCAGAACAGAAAAAATGCAGGGAGGGAAAAAACATCTTGCCGTTACCAGATTGTGATAAAACTGGTGATCTTATGGTAGGCAAGTAATGTTTTACTGTGCTCAGCTCTTTCTAGTGAGGTTTTCTTCATTTTTTGGTGACAATAGTAGCCATGGTCTTGCACCACTGGCAGTTCATCCTGTGCAAATTCAGACCTGCTTCCAACATCACCATCTAATGCCTCTAGGAGGTGGCTAGGTTTTATTTTCTCTTCAAATTTGCATCAGAGAATGAAGATACTCAGCTACAAATGAGAAGATGGTATGAGAGTAATATTACTACAAGATCGTCATAAACGTTGAGTAATTAATCTGCTGCAGCATCTCACAGGAACAAGTTTTTTCTCTGATAGCACCTGTTGGTAAAAGTAAGTATTATTTAAGTATGCCGTATCTTGCACTGTTATAACTTGGGCATTTACACGAGGTATTGTTAAGTGTGGAAATCTGACTCATAGTAATTGACTTGAGAATACACAGGAAGCTGGTAGTGAGGGCAGACTTGGAGCTCATTTGTTTCTGTCTTCTAAATGTGAGCTGTGATCATTAGGAAAACCTGCTTATCAGTCCCTTATCTTTTCAGATTGTATGCTCTTTTTCTTTTCATATGTATTTCCTCTGAAAGCCCTTTCAATGCTATTCCTAAATACTTTCTTCACCGCTCTCTTTTCTCCTCCAGCAGTTCAGTTTCAGAGCTGCTTCCATGATTCTTGTGAATTTTTACATGCCATCACTTCTCATCCCAGTGGAAAATGATCTGTTTCTGCTGGGATTTAATCTTAATAATTACCCTGTTCACACCATTGCTTTCCCCAGTTATTTCAAGAATAATTAAAATGAGAGGATAGACACAACAGAAAAACACTCTTTCCCAGCAGAAGCACTATCCTTGTCTATTATTAATCCACTTGCAAATTTCAGTACA
Source organism: Phalacrocorax aristotelis (assembly GCF_949628215.1). Lineage (NCBI taxonomy): Eukaryota > Metazoa > Chordata > Aves > Suliformes > Phalacrocoracidae > Phalacrocorax > Phalacrocorax aristotelis. The sequence continues at coordinate 14,847,522 of NC_134279.1, forward strand.
TATGTATCCTCTGTCAGGTCTTGAATCTTCTTGCCAAGCAGTGGCTCTCATTTGAAGCTACTTTGATGAGAGTGTATATTTTCAGATGAAGGAGAGATGAATTCCAGTGCTGGAAATGCATGAAATGATTCAAACACAGTTTTGAAACAGGAAGCATTAATTATTCATAAATGTTAATCTATTTATAAAACTTTAAATGGTGGTAATTTAAATGGTGGTAATTAATTTTTTTCATGCTCTGAATCTTTCTGTTCATGAATGAAATATACAGGTATAAAACTACATGCCTGTGAAGATAGGGAGCACATTCACTGTGCCCATTGGTGCACATGTGATATATTTGGATGGTGAAAACAAATAAGCAGAAATGCTGGATTTGGCTCATGATATGAATAGTTTTCCCTTATTAGTGAGATTATCACACTTGATAGGACTGGGAATAGATTGTAGCATATTATTGGGGAATGTCCTGTGATTCTGTTAAAACCTTCCAGTTTCCAGCCATACGATGTCAGGTTTAAATCTAGTGATGTTTTAGAGACAAGTAGTTGTGTCTGTGGTATCTTCAACTACCATTTGATTTCTGTTTAAATTGGAACTTGTACCTTTTAATAATTTTTTTTCACACAGGATTATTTTTTAAATTAGGATTTGAAGGATTTGTTTCCAGTTAATTTTGTTGCAGGACATGTAACTACCTCTCAGAGTACAGCCTCAGGAGTGTGGGAGGCGGTGAGAACAGCACTGTGGCTAAGTTGGGACTTGATTCGTTTTAACTGCAGCAGCACTTGTTTAAACACATGTCAAACAGTTGCTGCAGCTTTTCTCATCAAGAACTTTGTTTCAACCCTGGGTCAGTGTGTTTGACATAGATGATTTTGCTTTGGGCTGAGGTGAAGAGTCCTGCCTGTCCAGGCTGTGACGAATAAAGCAGTATCGCAGCAGGGCGGCCAGCTCCTTCTTCTCTCTGAATTAAAAAGTTGTATGGAACTTTCCTGAGGCTCCACATTTGTCTTCTGAATTGTCACAAAAAGATTTAAATATGCTCTTACAGGCCAAGGCAATATCCATTGGGCATGAGTGATTTGCCTGTTGATCAGGAGACATAGGGACGAGAGACCATCATGGAGATATTTTCTGAGAAGAAAGTGACTGTGATGCTTTTTCCACATAAGAGAGCTTGTTAAGTGTCGGAGAAGCAGCTTAGAGGCAACATGGTGGGTGCAAGTGCTGAGACTTTCCTTGGACCAGTACATCAACAGTTCAGGCCCCTTAGGCTCAAAGTTTCATCTATTGGGCCTAAGGCAAACACAGGCTCTCCATTCATGATCCAGAAACCAATTATGTGAACAATAGTGCAGTCTGGGAAAGGAAAACAGGGCTCCCTAGGCCAAAAGACTGGTTCCCAGGAGACCCCTGGAGAGAAAGATAAGCATTATTAAAAATAAACAGTCCTTCTCCAGAAAAGACAGATTTTGTAGCAACACTGAAGGGAAGTTTATGCCTGAAATTGGAGCATGTCATCAGCCCTCATTCTGTTTGGAAGAGTAGCTGTTGATAAGGGAGGAGGAGCGGAGTGATGAAGAGGGTGGCGAAGCAGCAGGCCAGGTAGAGGCCAAGCCTCAGTGGTACTTTCACAGTCCCAGGCAGCAGTTCACCTGGGGCCTGTGCCACTGGACAGCTAGGAGGATTTTCAGGATTTTCTTATTCTTGCCTTCATGTCTGCTTTCCTACTACTACTTTAGTGCCTCCTAGTTTTGTCTTTCCTGAAAGTAGAGCATGTATTTGCTGCTGATACTTGTATGTTTTTACAGGTTCTGACATACAGATGCCTTGATCCTGATGAAAATTTGAGATCCAGTTGTGGTGTTGGTATTTCATAGACAGGTTTTCTCCCTGTGATGCTACTGTGATCTGTGTCTTCCCAGCTGGATGCCAGACTGAGTTATTACAAGATGTTTTGTTGTATCAGCACTGTTCTGTTCTCCCAGTTCTTCTGACCCTGGGTGATTTTGCTCAAGGTTGAAAAGATAAAGCGTCAGAAGTAGGGTAAGGAAATATTGGATGCTTATGTTCTCACCCAAAGCTCAGATCCCTAGTGAGTGAGGCCATTTGTCACTAGCTTCTTGTTTTATACATTGTGACACAATTATCTCAGCATCACATCAGATCTTTATTCACTACACGGACACTTCTTCAGTGTCTAGTGATGCGGTGTCAGATAGCACCAGAGGAGGTATGATCAAGGGTATTTATGCAGTTGAGTGTGAATGTATTTTCTGCATGAAGAAATTAGGAGTTACATACATCTGTGACTACTTACAGGGCACTGAAGAGAATCTCAGATGAATTCAATGTACAAAGATGCACACTACGTAAAACACGAGCTCAGATCTGTTTTGCCCTGAGTATACAGTCTTACAGACCTCGTACTACAGAAAGGTATTCTCATTCTTGGTGTACAGTTGGAGGATATCAGCTCTCTGGTGATTCATTAGATATATCTCATGTACAGAGAAATACGAGTATTGATTGAGGCTATTAAAACATATCATACTTCTATTATTTTATAAGCAGTAACTGCATACAAGGACAACATAAAAAATTGTAAAATGTATTCCACTTCATAAAATTCACTAGTCTATTGCTCTGCCCAGGGTGACTGTTAACAGTTACAGTCACTCCTGTGGAAAGCTGAGGGGCTGTGTATGACTAATGTGTATATAATACAAAGTGTGTCTTCTCAGTAGACCCTCACAGCAAATTCAGTGAGGAACCAAATTCTCCCAATTCTCTTCCTTTCCTTTCTTCACTTTCCACTATTAGGCTCTGTCTTGAATGTGGTATGTTATGACTAATGACATTGCAGTTATTGATTATTATAGCAATATGTCCAGCTGTTAGGATTTCATAGTGTGTATATCTGCAGCGTGAGAGTGTAATTATCTGCTGGCTTTCCAGAAATCACTGGCAATATGACTAATTTTAAAAGGTTTTTTTAATGTCTGTCTTTCTCCGTCTTGTTTTAATATAAACCCTCTGTGGAATGTGAGGGTCTGGTAATGACTTACTGGGCAATGAGGCAGCAATCTCAGACACTGTAATGTGATGCAGAAAAGGTCATACATTTGCTTTCATAACAGGATTATTCATTCATTCATTAAAAATTAAACATGTGGGAGCAAGTGATGCATTCAAGTTGGGAAGTATTAGTGAATACTTTCTTGTAGTTTCTTAAGTTCTGATCAGTTTGTGTGAGATGAAGTTACTCCAGATTAAGTCTTGTCTTACTTGGTGGCATTTACACCTGAAGTTAGTTAATTGTTCCTATTGAAGACAAGTGCTGTAAGGAGGCATGTAGTGTCTCAGAATCATGGCCATATCTTAATGGAATCTGGGTTGCGTTTTGGGGGGTTTAAGTCTTCACAATGAGCTTATATTTAAAAGAAAAACATGAAGTTCTATATTATTTATTTCTTTTTACCTAAAAGATGCTAGTTTTTTTAATTGTACTGTTAAAAAGTTACGGGTTTTTTTTGAAGTGGAGTCATGCAGAAAAATTAGTGTGCTCCAAAGTCTTGTGACATAGCTACCTATTTCAGCCTGATAGCATTACTGTGCATTTTTTTAAATTGATGCCCCATGCTAGAATGCAGCTAAGAAGAGATTGTTTAGTCAGAGCTAAATGTGGTACTATGGAATCAAGTTAAAGCAACCGTAGCAGGGTACACAAGGAGGCCCATCTAGCCTAGTGTATGGGTCCCTCGCCCAGTATCAGATGCTTGTGAAAGAATCTAAAAATAGAGTGAGCATATAGTGGCAGACTATGACTCAAGGTTGTCTTGGATCAGAGTTGATATTTTTGAGGTTAATAGCTTTCAGCAGATTCCTTCTTAAGTGAATTTGTCAATTCATACTGGGACTTAATGTTGAATGCTGACATCCACAGCAATGTGAGGTAGGGAGTTTCACAGTGTGATGAAAGAGTGTATGAAGAATTCTTTCCTATTGCTGATTCTGAATCTGTTCTTTGATAACTTGATTTGAAGCCACATAGGTTTTTTATTTTAAAAAAACGGGGAAGAGTGTTTTCCTTTTCACTTTTGAGTGTGCCACTCATTTTATGGATGATCTCCAGTGTATCTCCAATCAGACAGCTCTTTTGTACGCTAAAAAAATTCTCTGTCTGTGCAGTTGTTTCATGTAAGGAATCTTTGTGTGCTTTGGACCCTTCTTACCTCCCTTTTATTTAACTTTTCCAGTTCTAAGATATGAAGATGAGAACCAGAACTACGTGTAATATTCATAAAGTGGTTGTCACAAATTTTTACAGTGATGTACTTAGTCTTTCCATTTCTATAACTTTCCTAATAATTGTCAAGGTAGGAATGGTTTTTTCCCTTTCCATAATAATAACTGTCTCCCATTCCCACATTGTTTAGAACATTGTTGACCTGATTTTTATTTTTGTTGATGCAGGAGTATCCAAGTGACATGATAAACTGTGAGGTAATGGCACCAGTTACTGTAAAATTTTGCAAATGTAACCAAATCATATTTGAGGGCATAACCTTGATGGGCATCAGAAAGAATTTAGAGCCTATCTACAGTGCAGTGTTCTAACTGATTTCTGTTGTTCATGAGCTGGGTAGCAACTCAGGCTGATTTTATAATCCAAATGTAGATAGAGATGCATTGTACTTGCACATCAGCAGATGCACAAGATTTCAGTGTTTTCTTTAATTGCAGGTATTTATGAGCCGCCATTTCTTGTACTATTGTGGTGAACCTACTCTGGATGTGAAGATTGCCTTTTGTCAGGTCTGTGTTCCTTACAGGTAAAACAAGGTACAGTATATACTTATACTTCATTTTTGCAGTTCATGCCATAATAAAAGAAAAAATAGAAATGAATTTTAGTAGCTTACTGCGAGTAACTAGTTATAAGAATGAGAGTAGATATAAAAAATAGAAGAATGCATCACAAAAATTACTTTCCTACTTATTTTGAAGTTTATTTTGTAGTTTGCTCTTATGATTTTTAATTTAATGTTCTAAGTTTTTAGGTAAAAATAATAGCAAAGTTTGCAAACAAAAAACGTTGGCTGTAATTCCAATAAAGTTAATGATGAATCAAACAACATAACTGTACATACACAGGTGCTTTCACAAAAATGTGCAAATTAAAACTATTTTATCTTAGCCTCTGTTTTTGTGAGACAGAGCCTTTTATGTTGTAGCCTGTGACAGTAATTTTCTGTGCTTTAGTCTACCTTTACTAGAAGTGAAGGGAGGGTAATTGAATTTGTGGGCTTTATCTTGTCTCCAGATGAACACCATGTGCTATGCAAGTTCTGGAGTCACGAGACTGCACTAGGGCCAATTCTGTATTTCTAAATTACCCTTGAAATTGTTTGGTCACAATGCTTGGAAATCCACAAGGCTGAAACTAACTTTGTGATAGAAAGGCAAAAGCATATTGATTTGCCCAGGTTTTGGTTCTCTTGGTTAGGTTAAGTTAGTTAATATATATATTAACTCACAAACCCGTGTGCATGTTTTTCCGTCATGAATGAAAGATTATTTTTTTGCCTTGTGTTTGATGTCTGTCTTGTTATAGTATTTTGGTGAGATGGGACACCAGTAACCTAATAGTAGCAGGAGGGACATTAGGGACATTGTTCATATTTTGAGGGGTGAGAACAATGGTGCATTCTTAGAAATGGAATTATGGTGCGCACTGGTTTTTTCCCTTTATATTACTCAGGGGGTCCAAGTAAGCGAAAGTACAATTCTAAATATAAAAGGGCTATTACTTGTATGTAAGCATTTAACACAAAACAGTGACGGGTGTTGGGGGGTTTGTTTTGCCTTTTTTTAACTCAGGAGTAGTAAATATCTGTTCCACTGAGAAGGCTGGGTCTGCACTTAGTAAATAATCAGCTCTAGGATGGATCTTGGCTATTCAGTTTGATAATCTGTTTAACTGTTTTCTCTGTCCTTTTTTGTTTCCTGTTTTTCGTACATATATGTTTATCTAATGGACTTAATGCTTCCACTGTTTTTGAGAGGAGAAAGGATTTTGTGAAACAGAGTATTTCTGTAATTTTTTGACAGACTTTGCTTGCAAGAAAAAAATACAAAAATTTGCAAAAACGGCAAAAAAATTTTTTCCCTCAGATTATATGAAAAAGATGTTTTTCATGAAAAAAGTTACTTTCATGGTGCAGAATGCAGTTTTTTTGCATAGCTCTGCTTGCCAACTTTCCTCTCCCTTTTACTTAGGCCATAGCAGAGCTGTACAGAAACATTTCTATTTTACATGTGCAGAGGAAAGGTACTCAATCACATCCTTTTATGTTCAGTGCTCCTTTAGTCTTGGCATCAATCAGTGCATGGCCATGTATAGCCAATGCTTTCTGTCACTGCACTCCGGTTCTTGATTTAGTGGAAACATGACACTTCAATTATTCCTTTGGTGTTACTGTAACTTAATAAAAGTGTTCAGAGGCACATACAGAACCAAATGTATTTACAATGTTTTTGTTAAAATATATATAATGAAATCAACAGTGTTTTTGTTTAATTTTTGTCACTGAATGAAACTGATTCATGTTTAATGCCTACAGCAAACACCCAAAAGAGGAACCATCCAATAAATACATACGAGAGAGGCTATCGTGACATAGCAGGAAGCAGGATTCTGTCCTTCAACCACTTATCGCACAAATACCTTTTCAAGGTCTTCAGATCTTCACATTTATTCTCCTGAGAATAAAAGCTGGTTCGGGCTTCATGTTAATTTATTCTCTCCATAAAGATAGGCCCTGATCCAAGTGTCAGTTAACCACATAGTTAGCATTAAGTACAAGAACAGCTGGTAAATTGTTTTGTTGCATTAAGATCTTAGCTGTCACGGATGCTGTTCATTTGTATTGCATAGGGCAGGATGTGGATTATATCTGTATCCTGGTAATATTTGGTCCAAACATCTAGATCTTTGTTTGGAGACTATTCAACAGTACTCAGGTAGTAATATTGTTTATTCCATGCTTATTCATAATGCTGACGTGGAAATCAAACGTCCTGTGGTTTACTAGAAATTCTTCTGTTCTAAGTGTAAAGGTCATTTTTACCTTTGGGACGCTTCTATCTGCTGAGTCAGTAAATCTAAGAGGTTCAGGTACTACTATTAAGAAAAAATGATGATGTGACAACAGAATGGTTATCATCAGCAAGAGATAGATACTGCCACTCAAATCTTGAGGTGTCTACAACTGACAAGGATCCCAGCAGTATCTAAACAACAGACTACAAAAATGTAGTTTCCAGTGAACATAATTCAATAATTTTTTCATGTGGTTTAACAAATGCAAAAATCATTTTTCTACTACATAAGCATGCAACAGATATCAGAAAAAGTCAGTGTGGTATAGTTTGATCCTGCTCTGCTCACCTATTAAGATGAGAGCCTTTGGTGGTGGTGTACCAGAATACACAATTTATCCAATGGACTCTTGCAGTTTTGTGATTTGTGTTTACCAAGTAGAATAGGAACCCTGCTCCCATTTGGAATTTGTGCATCACTGTGGACTTTCTACAAAATGTAGAGTTGTGCTGAAGTGTCTTTTATAAAGGTACAATATTGAAGAGTACTCCAATGATTGCTAGTACTGTGGGCATATTTTTCTTGTAATAAATATATTGTGGCAATTTCTCTTTCATGGCCTAAAAAAAAGCCATAGCTTTATGTACTATGAAAGAAAATTACATATACCTAATTATAGCCTGTTCCTCTTGACACAGAGCTTATGTCATTGAGTATACTAGTTTTATATGATGAAATGCTAATTCAGCAGAAACAGAATCTTAAGGATTTCCAACTCAAGGAGAAAACAAAAGCCCTTCCTGATAAATAGTCAGTAGCATCAGTAGGGTAAGTATGCCTTACCTGCCCCGCAGTATAATGATACCTAAATCTGGCATTGCTGTATGTTGCTAGCCAAATCATGTTCTGAAACAGCTGTCTTTTTTAAGGCTGAGGAAGAGGACATCTGCTTTTCTATCGTGATAAAGGTAGGGCAAGAAGATTTCTTTTGTAGGCTTATAGAATTTATTAGACTTTTGTAAGGCTGATATCTGATAAGTTTTATCTGTAGGGCCCTGCAGATTCCTACTGAAGTACAGCATAATGCAGAGTAGTATATTCAGAGTAGAATAGGACATTAAAGTTTAAGTGCTGAATAATAGCTAACAATGTCTAAAAGATGCTGACTGCTTCATCCATGTTTCCCTTCATTCATTTGGCAATTTATTTTTAATCAACATCAAGACGTGTATAGCCTGTGAGAATTGCAGCTGCATAGGATACCTTTACTTAGAATACAATTCTGATTCTTTTTTTTCCTTTTACTTGGAACAGTAGTCCTTTATTTTCTTATCTTTGAAAAACACATCTTTATGATTAGAATTTGTATGCCACAGTATTTCCGTAGTGCTGTAACAATTTTTTCAACAGAAAAGCAGGACATGGGATTACTGAGATGAAGTATCAGGGACCTGGCCATGTGCGTTAAGAAAAGGTTAATGTGAATCAGGAATGTAAATTCACATGCTAATTCTTAGGTACAGCATCATCACTAGTCTTTATTGCCCAGTTTAAACAATTTCATGTCCCAGATAGAGTATGTCAACATTTTTACATACTGAAATTGGAATTGGTGCCATACCAATGCCACTGTAAGAAAACCTTAGAATGAAATTTCAGTTCCTATGTTGAGGACTTTTCTGCAAACTTCTACTTAATTTGTGCTTTTAAAAAACCCTAAACCAAAAAGATTTTAAAAGCATTAATTTCTCTCTAGACATTTTTTTCCCTGTATTCTAACTTGTTGTATTTCCACAGTCACGCTTACCTGTCTTGAACAAAATGTGTATAGACTTCCTAGATGCAATATTGCATCAATGACTGTTTAAAAATCACATTATTTTAGAAAACTTTTCATTTTACACAGAGGAAAGACCAGCTTTATTAATTGTATTGCTCTCCATTGATTGGTTGATTCATCTGGTCTGTTTTTTAATTTTATCCTAACTTTGATAAACCAATTACAACTAATGCTTTAATCAGATTGGATGGAGTTACTACTCTGACCATTAAAGAAACTTTCTTGATGCAGAATGTCCTATAATTATGCCTTCAATCCAGTGGGAGATTAATTGGTATTCATAAGACATCAGTGAGCAGTGAGCTATATCTTAGATTTTTAGGACTAAAATGATACTTCATAGAATCAAGAGATGTCCATTTCTAACAAAAGGTGTGATTAAATTATTCAGTTCCTTATAGTCTTTACTTATAAAAGGGAAAACCTTTTCATTAGCTATTGTCTTCAAAGTGAATACTGTGATTATATAATTATCTTGAGAAACTTAATTTTTTGAATATTTAATCTGTACCATTGTTACGTGCTGCTTCTTTACCCTTCTTTCTAAAGGAAGCCATGATATAAGCCATGCTTGGGGCATCGTATTTTGTGTAGTCAGTCTTCTTGCTGCCCTGCTTGAGTACTAGAAGAAAGCTCCTTAAGCAATACCCAGTATTTCAGTGTAATTCCAGTTTCCTGAGAAGTATAAACCATTTGAAATATCATGTATTATCAATATATGCAGCAAATAAAGAGAAGCTGTTAATTCCATCTTGGCTTTTTAATGCTCTTAACACTCTGTGCTTGTATGTTCCCTTCACTACTGTGGATAAATGGAGTGTACCTTTCATTTCTTAGTGTTGCAATGTTTTGGCTAACGTTTAGTGATCCCATTTCTCTTTCCTAATCTTAATTGTATCTTGCTTCTTCCCATGTTATTGCTTCTTTTTCAAATCTAGGGCCTCAGAACAAACTAATTAATACAAACTGCAGTTTGTATTAATCTTCGTATTTCTCCTGTGAGTTCAATGCGGCTGCTGCCATTGCTTTCCTGTGTTTTGGACACAATTCTACAATATGTCTTTGCTAGCTTCCTATTTGTGGAGCTGTGGCTGAATGAGATGTTTCCAAAAATCTTTACCGTAGCTTTCTCACCTAGTCTTAGATCTTTCATTCCTGTATTTTTGGCTACACTTTCCATCTGGATCACTAAGTTCCTGTCCATAAAGAAACCTCTCTCTCAAGGAATCTTTTCTCTCAGTGTTTCTTGATCAGTCTTCTCATCCTTGCCTTCTTTGGTACAATGACCAGGGTGGGATGTTACCTGTGTGTCAGTGATGAATTCTTCAGGCATCAGGGGAATGAGGAATCATTTTGAACTAGTGGTTTTGTTGTGCAGATATTCACATATTGCTTATGTCTTAGAAGTCTGGCCTGGAATGTAGCAGACACCTTTGAATCACAGTGACTTCTGAGAAACACGTGATACCACAGTTACAAATGAATTACAAAAATTTTCTGCCTATAAGAAAGGAGTTAAAAGTAGTTAAAGCTCTGTGAACACGTGGAGGACAAATGAAGAGTATGTAAATAGTGTTTTGCTTTGTGTTTTGAGCAGATACTGATGAAAAGAAAACAGTCCTGCTTCTTGTGTAATCAGAACTAGGCAAGAGCCAGTTCTGGAGCTGCTGTTTTTTTGGTATCTCAGTTGGAAGAGGTTAAAGAAGGACAGTGTGTTTAAACAGACAAAAACCAACCAACCAGATGGAAAAAAAAAAAAAAAAACACAAAAAAATAACCCAACCAGCACTTATGCATATTGTACTCCATCTAATAAGGTGTTTTAGTATGTTTTAAAATACAGTGAACAAAGCAAATATAGTAAAAAAGATCAATTGATCAAGGCTGAGTTGTTTGCAGGGGTCAGTTGGCTACCTGGAAGGCTGACTTCATAAAGGAGGGTTGACTGTGTCTGGGGGCTAGGACAAGACTGCTGGAGAGAGATAAAAAGAAGGCAAAGAATTAACCTGTTAAAAATCCCACTCAAGACGCTGTAAAATCAGGAAGACTGGGTGACAAATACCATCCTTACAGGATGGTAATGAGATGGAAGAACGGGGGACTGTGGTGTGATGTGGCTGATAAGACAAAAATCTAATATTACTCCCAAACAGACAGACACAAGATGAAAAACCTGTTTTTTGTAGGAGATTTGTTCTGAGTTCAGGGAGAGCCAGAATAAGTGAGAAGTCTGGCTTTACGGTTAATATTTCTGCCATAAATGTGGGTTATACAGAATACACAATGAAACATAATTTAGTAGGCCTTTCTTTGCAAAGATACTTTAGTTCTCAAGTGGTGGCTTTGATGGTCATCCAAATTTACATAGTGAAACCTGTGACCATTAAATCCAAAGCAGAAGGTTTAGTAAATGTCTGTTCGTCCCAGAACTCTGGCACTTGAATCTTCTGAGAAAATTACAGCTGTTAATGTGGGAGGATAGCCATTACATTAATAGTGTGTTGACTTAGCAGATGCACACAGGTGAGCAGGGCTTGCCTGTTATTCATATTTTCAGAGCTGGCAAGAAGACTGAGGATTTTACCATGCTTCAGAATTTCAATTTGTGGCTTTAAGATACTATCCTTTTAGATCCTGAAGGAATTGAAAGCATCCACCTCTGAAACATGCTATCCTCTATACCAGTCTGAGATGGGGTGGAGAGGTGGGGGCCCCTGGGAAGCCATTGTGACTGCTAGCTCAGAGCATCCTCTCATCTTTGGGTGCTGTGGCAACTGCAAATTAGGACCCAGCCTTTCAGAGCAATTTAGCTTAAACTGCTATTAGCATGGTTTGTATTTATAAAAGCTAAGATGTATGAGATACTGAGCTGTAAGAAATTGTGTTATTTTAGGCTCATCAGTAATAGGAGGAATGGTGTTCAGAAAAAAAGGTCTCAGTGAAATATACATATAGTTCTTTTAAGGGGTAGAAATGGACAAATAAGATGGGGTATCAGGAAACATTTCACCCCATAATACAGAAAGTAACATAATTTTGTTTCTGTTCTGTTTTTAATGCTCTCTTTTGCTCTCTGCTCTAAAAAAGAAGAGGGAAAAGAATACAAGAATACTTGGAGCTGTGTGTGAGGCAGTAATTATTTGAGTTTCATCAAATTTTTAATTAATTGTTCTTTGAAAGCAAAATATGTTCTCTATGCATTTAGTAATGGTGAGAGTATCTTTTTTCCTTCATCTCAAATGCTTGAGTCTTGATAATTCATTTCCTTCCCCTCCCCACCCCCAATTGCTGGGATATTAAGCAAACATCATTGCAGATATGGCAATGTGTTTACATGACTCAGCAAGGCTAGCTATGTTTTCAAGCCTGAAAAACTTTTACTTCTATTACACTTAAACTCCCAGTGTGGAGGAAAGAGAATGGCATTAGATGTGTGTTAGATACTGGCGAGAGAAAATAATGGTGCATGCATTGCTGTACATGTAAAATGAAAGTTAAGTTCCAGTCAGTGTTGAAGCAATGTAAGTCTGCTGTCCAAATATTTATGGAAAACAAGAACAAATGGTACTCCAACGCATACTCCATCTCTGAGGAATTATCTTTCATGTTACACAGAGGTCTGAGAAACTAGATGTGTTTTGTTCAAAGTCAAAAACGATGGAGAAATTTGCTTTTGTTTCACACCTGCAATGTTTATTATTACTTTGGGCTCCAGTATTGTAGCTCACCCAAGTTCATTTGAAGTTCACCTGAAAATTTATTAACTCAGTGAGATTCACTTTTCTGTGCGAGACCTATGCATCTTTACTGAGATGTCCTGAGAACTAAACCTGATGACCATGTGTATACATACACTGTCTTTCTCCAGCTAATTCTTAATGACTTGCTAATTCCTAGTTTCTTAGGATGTCACAGAATCACAGAATGGTAGGGGTTGGAAGGGACCTCTGGAGATCATCTTGTCCAACCCCCCTGCTTGAGCAGGCACACCTAGAGCAGGGGGCACAGGGACGCATCCAGGAGGGTTTTGAATGTCTCCAGGGAAGGTGACTCCACAGCCTCTCTGGGCAGCCTGTTCCACTGCTCTGTCACCCTCACAGGAAAGAAGCTTTTTCTCATATTGAGGTGGAACTTCCTGTGTTCCAGCTTGTGCCCATTGCCCCTTGGCCTGTCATTGGACACTACTGAAAAGACCCTAGTCCCATCATCCTGACACCCACCCTTTAGATATTTATAGGTATTGATGAAATCCCCCCTCAGTCTTCTCTTCTCCAGGCTGAACAAACCCAAGTCTCTCAGCTTTTCCTCATAAGGGAGATGCTCCAGTCCCCTGATCATCTTGGTAGCTTTCCGCTGGACTTGATCAAGCAGTTCCCTGTCCTTCTTAAACTGGGGGGCCCAAAACTGGGCACAATACTCCAAATGTGGTCTCACTAGGTGTCACGGTTTTAGCTGGGATAGAGTTAATTTTCTTCACTCTATCTGGTATAGTGCTGTGCTTTGAAATTAGCATGGAAAAAAACCTGTTGAGATAACACACAGATGTTTGGGCTGTTGCTGGGTAGCGCTTGTACTAGTCAAGGACTTGTCTAGCTTCCCATGCTCTGCTGGGTGCACAAGAAGCCAGGAGGGGAGGGGGCACAGCTAAGAGAGCGGATTCAAACTGACCAAAGGGATATTCCATATCATGTAACGTCATGCCCAGTATGTTACCTGGGAGGGGCTGGCTGGGGGAGGAGCAGAGTAGAAGGAGAGGATAACCTCTCTTGATCTGCTGGCCACTCTCCTTTTAATGCATCCCAGGATACTGTTGACCTTCTTGGCCACAAGGGCACTTGCTGGCTCATGGTCAGCTTGTTGTCCCCTAGCACTCCCAGTTCCTTCTCAGCAGAGCCGCTTTCCAGTAGTTCAGCCCCCAGCCTGTACTGGTGCATGGGGTTGTTCCTCCCCAGGTGCAGGACCTTGCACTTGTTCCTGTTGAATTTCATCAGGTTCCCCTCCACCCAGCTCTCCAGCCTGTCCAGGTCTTGTTGGACGGCAGCACAGCATTCCAGTGTACCAGCCACTCCTCCCAGCTTGGTATCATCAGCAAATTTGCTGAGGTTACACTCTATCCCATCATCCAGTTCACTGATGAATATGTTGAACAGGACTAGACCCAGCACAGAACCCTGGGGAACACAGCTAGTGACAGGCCTTCATCCAGACTCTGCTCTGTTGATCACGACCCTCTGAGTTCTGTTGTTGAGCCAGTTCTCTGTCCACCTCCCTGTCCACTCATCCAACCCACACTTCCTTATCTTGCCAGTGAGGAGGCTATGGGAGATGGTGTCGAATGCCTTACTGAGGTCGAGATAGACAACATCCACTGCTCTCCGTTTGTCGACCCAGCCAATCATAGAAGGCTATCAGGTTGGTCAAGCATGATCTCCCCTTGGTGTATCCATGCTGACTACTTCTGATAACCTTCTTGTCCTCTACATGTCTAGAGATGATCCCTTTCTGGGGATGGAGGTGAGGCTGACTGGCCTATATTTCCCCAGGTCCTCCTTCTTTCCCTTTTTGAAGATGGGAGTGACATTTGCTGTCCTCCAGTCCTTGGGCATCTCTCCTGTTCTCTATGACCTTTCAAAGATGATGGAGAGTGGCTCAGCAAGAATATCCGCCAGCTCCCTCAGCACTCGCGGGTGCATCCCATTGGGACCCATGGACTTGTGAGGATCCAGTTTGCATAGGTGATCTCTGACCCAGTCTTCCTCAACTGATGGTAAGTCTTCCTTTGTCCCAATTTGTCCTCTCTTCTCTGGGTGCTGAGATGCCTGAGGGCCAGCCTTAGCAGTAAAGACCGAGGCAAAGAAGGCATTCGGTAACTCCGCCTTCTCTTCATGCTGTGTCACCAGGGCCCCTTCCTCATTCAGCAGTTGGCCCGCTATATCCCCAGTCTTCCTTTTACTGCTGATTTATTTAAAGAAGCCCTTCTTGTTATCTTTGACATGCATTGCCAGATATAATTTCAAGTGGGCCTTGGCCTTCCTCATTGCATCTCTGCTCACCCTGGCAACATTCCTATATTCCTCCCAAGTGGCTAGTCCCTTTTTCCATACACTGTGAACCTCCTTTTTCTGTTTGAGTTTCACTAGAAGCTCTTTGCTCATCCATGCAGGTCTCCTGGCTCCTCTGCCTGACTTCTTCCTCCTGGGAATGCACTGATCTTGAGCTTGGAGGAAGTGATCCTTGAATATCGACCAGCTCTTTTGGACCCCCCTGCCTTGCAGAGCCCTAGCCCATGGGTCTTCTCCTAGCAGGTCTTTGAAGAGGCGAAAGTTGGCCCTCTTGAAGTCTAAGGTTGTAACCTGACTCATAGCCCTGCTTCTACCTCACAGTGTCCTAAACTCAATCATCTCATGGTCAATATCAATCAAATTTGAAAGAAGTTTTTGCTTTAGTTGTATGTACAGAAGGCTGTATACTGGAAATTCCTAGCCCTGTGTTCCTTTCTGCTGTCGTATAATTAAAGCTTTAACTTAAGCTGCCACTACAGAACTTGTAAGCATTATGCAGTAAAATCTGAATCTGAAATAGCTTACATGATGTAGATGGGGGTTGGGGAAAGGGGATAGTAACTGCTGTACCAACACCAGGGCTTCTGGAAGGTGTTTGAGTGAGCTCTAAGAATGTAAGAAAAAGAGACCAAAATGTGGCATGTAGGTTTCTTTAAGGTCAGCAACGTGGATTTGAAGACTTTTGAGAAGAACCTTTTAATCAGGGTTTGAAACTGAAATGAACATTGACGTGCTCTATTAAGAGTATGAATTTCCTTACTAAAGGGAAAAGCTTTTTTAGCTTAATTTTAGAGTGAAACAAACCTGCCATTTCCTTGTCCTCATTTAGGAAGTGGCTGTTGTAGCAACTTGGAGATGGTTCACGATTTGATTACGTGTCATCTTGTTTGGGGATCTGATCAAATGTGATTAACCCGATAGTTATTAATCTCTTGGTTCTTCTAAAAGTAAGCAGTATTTTGGGCTTAAGCGGTAGGCTTACTGTGTTTTAATGTGGCTTTGGTAAAAAACAGCAAAATATAGACAGTAGGTTTTTTGTATTTTTATAGAAGTGTGAGTTTAAAGGTAGGAGGTAAATAAGTAGATGGGCTGGAGACTATTTGGCTGTCCACAAAGCTGAAGCATTTGTCACTCAGAGGAGACATTCTGCGTGGAGTGAACTTTAGACTAAATCAGCCAGTCTTGAATTTTGTAAGTAATTCTTGGTGTTGGTATTTTCTATCAAAGCTCCTTATGGCTTACAGATTTTTAAGTAGATGGACTTTGAGAAAATTATTAATCTAAAAAGAAAAAAAAAAATCAATGAAAAATAAAACAGTCTCTGTTACCTACTCACACACGGTTAAGAGTGGACTGCTGTAGGAACAGTCTGTGTTATCCAGAGGAGAGCTGCTCATCAGGATGCTTGTGTGTTCCAACCATGTCTTACTGGTTGTGATCTTCTCTGTCCCATTGATCAACATAACTTTGCTGTTGAAACTGAAGCAATTGCATACATGAATTATCTATATAACTGAGGTACTACAGAGTGGTTCTACTGAGCTGTTTTAATTGATTTTTAAGATATTCCTGGATATAAAATAACGACCTGCTGGAGCTGCACTAGTTCAGAAATCCCACTGTAGGTAGGATGGGATTCCTGAGGCCAGCAGTTCACAGGGTCAGTCTAACTTAAAAGCAAGTAATTTTGATGTGCACAGGGTTCTAAATGCAGAGTGACAAAGTATCTTCTCCCAGGTAGCTCCATACAACATGATGAACTGTTGGGTGGCTTGGGAATGAGGGTGCAAAGGAGTTATGGCCGGCCTGGCTCACCCAAGCCTTAACAGTCATCTGGCTTGTTTAAAAATGTCACTGTATCTGTACTTCCAGAGGAGCTGGCTATGAGTCAGGGTCACTAACATTGGTTTCAGACTAATGGTTGTTAATGCTGAATATCATCTGCATTGTTCCGATAATGACATCAGAAGAAAACACACTGCAAATGTGTTTGTCTAGCCAGAGGGAGCTGTGATTATTTCCTGTCTATCAGGACATATTATTAAAATAAAACCTCTCAACTCCAGGTCTGGTATGAATAGCTGACCTAGCCAAATTTATGCATCTCTCTTCATGTAATGGAAGGAGTTTAAGACTAAGGCTACACAGTGTGAATCAGATACAGTCTGTCCTTCTTCAGATGAGAAAAATTCAAACCGTTTTCAGAGTCATTTCACTCTCTGTAAGCTTGAATTTAGCATTGTGTCAGTTTTCATAAATCTCTCACTTTTTGCATTTGGAAAAAAAAAGAAAAAAGGAGAAAAAGGCCTGCCTTGCATCTGATTAACAAGTAAATGTAATGTTTCTAATTGCTCTTCTGAAATGAGATTTTCTGTTTGAATGAACAGCTATGTTTATTAAAAAGTGTCAAAGTCTCTCAGTGAGGTGGTTAGGAGTAACCAATGCTGTCCAGTGACAGTCGGCCATGCAGTGAAACAGACAGGAAACGAATATTAATTGTCCTAAGTCAAACATGAGAATCCAAGTTCTCAGCAAGGTCAGTTATCTGTTTTTAATGACCAGCTTCATGGAACACTGGAATTATGTTCCTTTAAATTGAAAAAATACTGTTCTCCACATCAACATTTCATTTTTTCCCATGTGTTGTGGTTTAGCCCCAGCCAGCAACCAAGCACCACACAGCTGCTCGCTCACTCCCCGCCGTGGTGGGATGTGGGAAGGGTAAAAGTGCAAAATCTCATGGGTTGAGATAAAGGCAGTTTAATAGGTAAAGCAAAAGCTGCACAAGCAAGCAAAGAACACAAGGAATTTATTCACTCCTTCCCTTGGGCAGGCAGGTGTTCAGCCACCCCCAGGAAAGCAGGGCTCCATCCTCTGTAATGGTTACTTGGGAAGACAAACGCCATCACTCTGAACATGCCCCATTTCCTTCTTCTTCCCCAGCTTTATATACTGAGCATGATCTCATGGTATGGACTACTCCTTTGGCCAGTTTGGATCAGCTGTCTTGGCTGTGCCCCCTCCCTTTCCGGCTTCTTGTGCCCCTGGCAGAGCATGGGAAGCTGGAAAAGTCCTTGACTAGTGTAAGCACTACTTAGCAACACTTAGTACCTACTTAACAACAACTAAAAACATCAATGTGCCATCAACACTATTCTCATATGAAATCCAAAATGCACCATCCCATTACCATTCCAAATGCACCATACCAGAGAAAATTAACTCTATCTCAGCCAAAACCAGAACACCCGGCTCCATAAAAATTCAACTTAGTAGTTTGTAGTCACATAACACGTTTGATTATTCAGATTTTTTTTGAAAGTAATTTATAATAGAGCAAATAGGGCAGTTTAGAAGCTGTGTTTGTGAGCACTGAAAATAAATGCACAGGCAGAGAGAGGCACATTGGTCTTTGCTTCTTCTTATAGAAGGCATTTGAAAAGTCTCAACTTCCATAAGTGAATTGTCAACTACTTGAGGACAGATCTGTTGTAATATATTGAACTTTTGCATCGTGTAGTATGGAATCCTAAGTTACAAATACTCAAATTATTATATACTTTGCTCCATAGTCTTCAGGGAAGTGAGCTCCTAGTAGTCATTAAACAGTTATAATGTAAGTTTCTGCATTGTAATTCTACAAATCTGGGTGAGGTTACAGCTCTGCAGTGCAAGCATAAAAAGTTTACAGTAACTTGTTTTTGTGTCCTGAGAATTAGCCTTGGCTTAGGACTATTGCATTTGTCAGGTCATGAGAGCAACTCTTCTATCCATAGGAACCCAGAACTTGGGAAGATCTCCTGAACTACTGAATACTCTCCATGATACTGAGCCAAATCAGGTCCGAGTTAGTCTCTTAAACTGCCCTGGTTCTTCTGCAATTCCTGTTGAAAGCTTCTCAAGGCCTTTATCATATGCTCAGGGAAGGTTTTAGTGCTCATGCAAATAGACCTACTTGTTATATCTGACCAACGATGAAGAGCTTAATTCTTGTGTCTCTAGTCCTACTTCTACACTGATGTAAGTCTTCTCATTTTAAAATAAGATATTTATTGCAATACAAATGAGGGCAGAATCAGCATGAATGCAAAAGCCAGTGGTGATAAACCCCACTTTCACTTCCTGGGTGAAAGAGCGTTTAATACAATCTTTGGGAGCATTTGAGGATTCATGTAGATCTATGACAATGAGCCTAAAATGACAAGAATTTGTATTGGAAAATTAAGCTGACTGTGTTTTATCAGTGTTCTGATGTTTTACCAGCCTTGGTGTCTGTGTTTTTTCCACTCCCTTCCCCCTTACCTTCTGTACAACAGGGATTTGGGAAACAAGTGGATGTGTCATATATTGCCAAACATTACAACATGAGCAAAAGCAAAGTTGACAACCAGTTCTACAGTGTGGAAGTAGGTGACTCTACCTTCACAGTTCTCAAACGCTACCAGAACTTGAAACCTATTGGCTCTGGGGCTCAGGGAATAGTTTGGTAAGTATCAGAAGTTTCTCTTATGCTTTTAAATAGGATTTGCCTTTGCTTTTCTTCACAGTTTGCTAGCCACAGACGTTGTCCAAAATTGCAAAAATAACAGTCAGGCAACAGACATCCTGAGGCAGAAGGAGCCTAGTGGTTCCCTAATAAGTTATCCTGCTGGTGAGAATGATAGTGCTACGTTTATTTCTCCACATATCAAAATGTAACTAGCAAGAAAGCGGGAGAAAGATCTTATCATAATTGAGAACTGTGACATTATTTCCAGAGGCAGTGCAAATAATATCCCAAGTAAACCCTGTAATTTTAGACTTTGTACAGTAAAAGTTACTGAGAACAATATAGAAACTTGTCATATCCCATAGCATTCTCAAGTATCTGGAACGGAAGCCTTTCAAATCAAGGTAACTGCTAATGTTTCCTTTATTTCTTAAAAGAGACGTTGCAGTGATGTGAATACTGCAAACAAAAGACAAATTCAGTAGCTCTCCTAAATAATACAAAAGTCTTATGGAATTTGAAATTATAATGTTCAAGACTAGTGATATCCTGGTTGCCTTTTGCCTCTGCTTTCTTAAAGATGGCTCTGAAATTTCAGTGGCTTGTATTTAAATGTCTCTGTCCAGGCATTTTTAACCTGTTTAATTATAATGCATTAGGGTGACTAACACGATCTTTTATCTGTAACTTGATCAGAGATGAAGTCTAACTCTATTTGTCATCTTTATCACTGCATTTTTCTGACTTTGATGTATTGTGTGTTACCTTGCAGTTGGAGGCGGTGGTAAAGCAACAAGCTCTTTTAATCTAGGGGCAAGTGGGCTTCCATGGATCATTGGCATTGACACTAAAGCTGATAGTGTAACAGTTAGCAACATGTCCTTAGGTCTCAGTCTGTCGCTTCCAGTGTTTAGTATACTTTGAGGCCACACAAGTCCAAAGATTTATCTAAATGATCAAGTACTTTATTTCATATCTTAAACACAGAAGAGCTAAAGGTTACTTTAAAATCAGCTTTGGGAAAGAAACATACTTTGTGTTGAGTACTATTAATGTTCATTTTGCACTATTTGTCCACTTCCATATATAGCAACAGATATTTTTTCTTCTTACTTACTATCCTCTATTCATTTTAGAGGAAAATCAGATTTTGCTGAACCTCTCTGCAACTGAATTGCTGTAATGATCAATTATGAGCAGCAAAAAACCATAGTAGTTAAGTTAAATAAAATCAATAACCTCCTGTGAATATGTCTTTCATACTAAGAGTTGACAGGCAAAAATTCAGAACGTCTTAGGAAAGAAAATAAAATCAGAAGACAAGTTTAAGTGGAAGTTAACACAAATCTTCTGAAATGTCCAACCCACATGGAGAGGCCATAAAAAGCCTTTTAAGGTCTGATGCTACAGATATAGAAGTATTACATGATAGATGGGGAAGATAATGAGCATTTTTGCTTGGTATATGTTACGTTGCCGTCTACCTGTCATGAGGCATAATTTACCGGAAATACATTAACAAACGATGAACAAAGGATGAAGAATGAATGGTGAAATGGTAAATAAATGAGAAAAATTGTGAGATAAATATATGTAGTTTAGCTGAGAAGACAATACATGATAAAAAAAAATCCTCAGTTGTGTAAGTTTCTACTTGTGTAATAATAATTATATAGTACTACTAGTAAGTTTACATAATAAACTTCAGTAGTGTAAGTTTCTATTGTAGAAACTTACACTATTTAGAAACTACGGATATTTTGATGGATATAGGGTTACATCTAGAAAAAGCAGAATAATTTAGGGGGAAAAATATACTGAAAAACTGCCTGTTTGCGGACTGCTGCTGGCTTTCATGGGGGAGGTATTTTTGCCCTGCTCATGTTGTTCGTTTGCAAAGAACAGCCATGAAGAGTGCCTTTATGAAAAGAGCGGGAAAAACTTCAGTAAGTTTCTCTTAGATCCAGGGGTCTGTTTATACTTAATGGCTTGTTGTTCAAGAAGTGTAACTGATCTGGGATGCAATTCTGTCTCTTAGTGCCAGAATTAGCAGAAGTATAGGAGCTGAATGGGTCGTTTCTGGTTGTTCCTCTACCAAGGGCAGACACTGGTAGGATAGCTCAGAGGGGTTTAGGTTCAGACTTCTCATAGCATGCACTATTACTGGATTTTCCTTCCAGATAATTTAGGTAAAAGAATACCATGTGTTGTCTGGCTGGAGTGATGGCCTACCCAGCTACTGGAGACAGCTTTAGTGCATAGTGACATCTGTTTTTATGGAGTGATAAAGGAGAGTATTATTGGTAAATGCTAACTACCCTTTCAGGACTGAGCTGCTGCCAGCAGTTGCAGTCAGTAGCCTGCTTCTTGACTAGCCTGGATTTGTGCAGCTTGGCAAGTGGAGTCCATGCTGTCTACCCCATGCTGGAAGAGCTGAGCTGCTGATGACTTTTCTGCTTTTTCTGGTACTTGGCCACACAACTGTAATTCCCACATCTTGAGAAAAAAGGGCCTATTTAATAATAGATTTTTCAATAATTTGACATCACATCTCTCAGTACCAATGAGGTGCCAGATATTCCATGCCAAGGACTGCCTCAGCACTAACTTCAGAACCAAACTCCACTTGCTAGCAACAGCTTCCCTCTTAACTTGGATTTGGGACAGCACATGCCCAGCATGCTGGCTGCCTTAGCACCTTGCCAGACATAGTTAGGCAGGCAAACTGTCTGTGGCCCAAGAGGTAATTTAGAGGCAGAGGGAGATGGAGGAGAGACATGGTGTTTTTCAGGCTACTCTGGAAGCTGGTGTTGCAGGGTTCCTAGGCGAAGCCACAGAATACTGAAATCTTCCTCATACAATTCTATAAATAGATGTCAACATAAGCAGGAGAATTTTAGTGGAAAATAATTCATGTCATGGAACAGAAGTAGGCACAGGAAGCAGGGAATGTGGTTACAAAAGAAGTTGGGACTTGATTTCACTTGATTATTCTGAAAATTACATCAAAGAAAATAATTTTCTTGATATGCAAGCATTGAAGTAAAGATATTAGGGTCTTCAGGGGATGATAATTTATTAAATTATGTGAAAAAGGGCCATATGGTATGGGTGTTAGTTATAATTGTCATTGTACCCATGTGAAATAATTATAAACTCAGTGAGAAAGTGGTATTGGCTATAGATGTAGTGTGTTTGGTATCTTCGGAAGTTAATTGTGGGAGCTTTCAGTGGGATTTGTGTTAACTATGTTCACAAAATTATTTTTGCCAGCAGGAAGAAAGAAAAAGCTGCTTGGAATCTCTTGAGCAGGGAAGTTCCTCTTCACTCTGCAAAAACTAGTTTTAATGCAAGTGTAGGCTGTTTGCTGAGTGTACATCACACTGACATCTGTGAGAAAGACTATTTAGGGTGTGTCTGCATAAAATTATCATGTTGTTACAGGCATGATGACAATGGGACATAGCTGAAACAGAGCTTGTAGTTTATTAGACTATGCTGTAGTTGTAAAAACTACACAGGCTTTTAATCACACAAGTTGATCTTCAAATCTGATAGAAACAGAAAACATCAAAGGTAAAATGAGTTAAGAACAGTTTTCTGAGTTTAATTAGATACATGCCACTTTAAACCACTGAGAGAGGAGGCAGTTGATACAACCTCTGCAATGTTACAGTGGGGTTGACAGCTACCTTATTTTACAAGGGAGAGACAGGTCACTTTCAGCCTGTGGGTATGGATGGTTTAGATGAGGGTGAAGGGAGGGAAATTCTCATGTTCCATAAAATCAACAGAAATATGCTGATGTTGGAGTGGGTGATTCTTTGTGTTTTAAATGACTGCTTTTTGCTGGAAGCAAGGCAATTGATCTGTAGGTTTTCTGCTGTGGTTTGCAAGCTGTCATTTTTTATATTGCCTGTGATATTTTTTGATACTGCCTGTGATGTCTAGAAAAACGATGTTGTATAGGAATATTCAAAAGCAATTCGAAAGGCCTGTGGATAGTTTTTGAATTTATGATGGAAGCAAGGGTGAAGTCCAGTTTTCCATGTCAGGGAGTGAAGGCATCACTTGCAGGCTTGAGGATACTGGTAATTAAAATCTTAGAAGCAGCTTAGGAAGACATCTGGCCTGGTTTATGATCACATTGGTGCCTATACCTGTGTGCATTACGAGGAGAAAGTGTTAGCTTTGAAGATGAAGTTGTCTGGGTGAGTGTCAAATAGATAAGTCTGATGATGTCTTTCAGCTGAAATCCTGAATGTTTATCTTGCTCTTTTCTGAAGAGTGAAGACAGGCTTTCATGCTGTATGTTGTTGGGATGTGGTCTAATGACGTGTCAGCTGGACCAAGGGAATGTTAGCTGGGAAGTGCATTATGTTATCTAGTTTATGTGAGAAGTTTTTGTGTCTCGGAGTAATGTTGGGGGGTGCAGGAGCAGGAATGGTCATTTGAGGATAGTTTTGAAAAGTCCTGGTAGCTCTTCAGTGAACACATTATAAATTTAGAAAGATCTCTTATCTGCGGATATCAAGGAGACTCTAAATATATTCTTGAAGTATTAAATTGGGCAATTTGTTGTAGTTTTTTTCCTTGGAATTAGTGATTTCCTGACATCTTTGAGCCTGAATATGAAGGTGATTGCAGAGTCTTTTTGTGTTCCCTGTAACAGATACAGTCAGCAAGTTAAGTGATAGCTTACTATGTTGCCTAAGGTTACCATAGGTGGTTCTTTGCTGATTTAATTGTAGTTTGGTGGTTGAATCTTAAGGAGTGCAGAGTTCTTTCAAATCAGCATGTTGTAATGGTGGTGCTTGTTGTGGCTTATATAGTGGCTGATTCCAAAAGTAATCATTTAGATTGGAAAAGACCGTTAAGGTCATCGAGTCCAACTGTTAACCTAACACTGTTAAGTCCACCACTAAACCATGTCCCTAAGTGCCATGTTTACACGTCTGTTAAATACCTCCAGAGATGGTGACTCAACCAATTCCCATAGTGTGCAGAGGAGGAATGCGACAGATATTGTCCACTACAAGATGTCTAGTATGAAGGGGTTTTTGTTGCTGTTCTCCTTGGATCTATCACAGGGAAGTGTCCTGTTGTGTCATGTTACTGGTAATGGAAGATCTGTTAAGATGGAGTTGGCCAAAACGTCCTCTAATTCTCTGTATATTCATGCACTATATATACTAAGACAGTTATTATAGGGAAACCTCTTCCATCTCATAGATCTCTGCTGGAGGTCTGTGAAGATATGAACATAATCAATAGAACCACTTAAAAATAGACCTCAATTTAATATGACTACTTTCTATGTGGAATGTGCCTGTAGATGATGAAGAGGATAAGATCTTTGAACTTGCAGAAACACTTGAACTCTTTTGTATGATGGCTATCCTTCAGTTCTGGTTTTGTGTAGCACAATTGACTTCTGGTTTGAGTGTAAGGTTCTAAAGCGATATTGCAATTGAAATAATGTTAAAGCCATAGAAAAGAGGAGCTGCCACTTCTGAGCATAATAATTTCTGAGCCCACACTGATCAAAGAAGAATAGTCTATGCTTTTGCTATAGTGTAGTGGAAAAGAGGTGGAGAATAAGAGGATATCTCAGCGCCTTACAGTTAATGCACAATGTTATTTGTATTGTTTAGCTGGACACTGATGTATTAAAGTTCTTGAGAGATCAGTGTATTTATCATGACACTGCTATCCCAGTAATACCGTTCTGGTTTCTTTGTGCCACTGCATTGAAATACCGTATTACTTGGTAGAGGTCAACATTTCCACTTGTATAAATTGGCATAGTTCCATTGGAATTCAGAGGTGTTCTCACCACAGGATAGATCACTATTTTTTCTCAGAGGAAAACAAAGAATACACATCATTCAGAGGACAAAAATTAAGTGTACCATGTGCCCAGATATGTCTAGAATTTCAATAGCTCTGAAGGGAGTGGCAGTATTAATTTTGTCAGTCCCAGTCTCTCCTATGAATCAGTGCTGAGCATATGTTGTGAGTTGAGTTACTTGCATTTCAGTTACACAGTCACATCTCACAGACTTGTAGTGCTTAACATTCTGTCGGCTGGCACGGCAGATTTATCCCGTTCTGTTAAAGATTCTCCAGATTGTATCCATTAGTTCAGCTCCTGTGCTCTTTCTCATGCTGTTGTGTGCTTTGCTGATGTGCTTTGACACTCCACTACTGAGTGTCCCTTAGATAACCCTTAGAGAGTTTTACAAATGTTTTGTGCGAGAGGAATGTGAATTATTACAGTACCATTAGTGAGATAACCATGACAATTGAAACAAGTTCTCCGATGTTTCCCAGTGCTAATATCACCTCATAAAATTACAACACCTGATGAGATTTTTTTTTTCTTCCGAGAACAAGTTGTTTAAACTTTTGCCAGAATTTTTTTTTCCATTTGGAAAAATGTTCTTAAATGTTCTTAAAAAAGTTCTTAAATGTTGAAATACTGTAAGTAAACTCACAGCAAGCTTCAAGCCTCACTCATTCATTTGTACATTGCAGTATTTTTCTCGAGCTACCAATTTGGATTCACATTGTAGTATTACTTGGATTTTCTAGTGTGTCATTGCTCCGAAATGCCAAAAATTTAATTGCATATATTCAGTTAGCCATTGGTCATCATCTGATGTACAGCTGGAACAGCACATTCTGGTTTGTTGTTCTCATACATCTATGACTTGATTCTTCAGAAAGACAACAGATTTCCCAGTTGTATTTGGAATCTGGATCACCAGCACATGAATTTTAAGGTGCTGAGAAACTCCTGGGGAATAGCAAAGACTGAGTATTTATGTGGATTTGAGCTCCAGAATATTGAGTGAAGGTGCTATCTAAGTTGGTCAGATTTGTGTTTCTTAAGGTGATGTTATTAGAATTTGCACAGTAACACCTACTCAGACACAGTTTGCTTGGAAATGGGGTAAGAGGAGGCGGCAATGTCTTGTAATGTTCTTGCTAATGACTCAGCAAAGAACTTAGCTTGGATGTGGAGGAAACTGCTGTTAGGATCATAGAGAATAGCCGCGATATGTCAAAATATACATAACACATGATGAGATAAGTTAATTGTCTTTGAGAATAAGCAGCTTCTATTCCATGTTTGCTTTGATTCTTACAACTCCTTCTATCTACTACTACTATGTTTAATGTAAGTGGGAAAGAAACAAAAAAGTGTACATCCAGTAGCAGTGCATGAAGGCACCTGAGGCAGGATGAAGGCCCATAATGTTTGAGCAAGAATTATGTTGTATCTTTTTTTTAAAGGTCTGACATGTAATTATTTTACAAAAAATATTTCTCAATTTTTTTGTAATGTCCTTTTTCTACCTAACTGCAGAGGTTCCTGGTAGGCAGGAAGTCACCACGTATTTCATGTTTTGTCTTCTTGTGTTTCATTTCCCTTTGCTAGTACACAGAAATCTAAAATGCAATTTAGTTTCTGGTAATCACAAACAATATATAATAAAACATGCCACAGTATGCTCTCCCAGCAAAAAGATCAGGGTTTCTGTCTCTGAAATGCTCAGACTGCTTATATTTCTGACTCTGTCCTTTTTTCTTCTTTTCTCCTTAAAACACCTGTATAGTTTCCATGACTATAATAGTCAAGCAGGCAAAATCTATTCAATATTTTCTCTGTACAAGTTTATGAAATAAAACGTAAATAAGTTGGTGTAGAAACTATCTCTGCACAACCTGTCTTTGTGAACCCTGACAGCAATACTCACTTTATTTGGTCATAAACTACAGTACTGTAAAGGCACTGTCTGGCTTATCTGAGAGCATTGACACCCAGGATGACCAGTTGGATCAGTACAACTCTTAGGTATAGAGCAGGTTTTTTCATAGGCATGACTGGATTAGCATCTATGATCTTGTTAGAGACATTAAAAAATTCATCAGCTGTTTGTAAATTCTGTGGCTGCAGAGAAGTAACTGATGTTTGTGTAACTTAAGCTCTTTCTGTGTTGGGTAGTTAAAAACTCAATTTAACTTACACTTTTCATTCTCAGGCAGGAACATTTTATAACTCCCTTTACAGATGTCAGGCACCTAACTGGTCCTACCCCATCAAAATTTCTTCTGGTCAGTGCCAGATCTTCAGATTTCTCACATTTGTTCTGTCTCACTCCCGTGCTGCGACATGTCAGACAGATTTTTTTTCAAGAGTCTCCTTGCTTCCCCTGTTGTGTCAGGTTGTCTGCCGGCAGTTCAGTTGCAGACATATTTCAGTTCAAGGAGGAAATCGGGTTTGGAATTAATTAGTGTCAGCGCATTGCAGCCATTCCTTCACTGAGTTCAGACTTATCCTTTTATTTCATTTGCTTGAAATCCTGTCACCACTGAAATGAAGGCTGTTGCATTGTAATCACTGATTACCATATTTAACATGACAGCAATTGCACTAAACACTTCCGTCCCCTCTTAGGGACAGGGGCTTTCTCCTGATATAGAAGAGTAGCTGTGAGCACATGGAATCAGAGAGATAGGGCTATAGGACAGAGCATCTAAATAAAAGGGCATGTATCAAAACAGAGAAGCAATGGAACCAGAAATGGAACCAGAGCCAGTCTGGGAGGGAATGCAACTCAGATAAAACAATTTTCTTTGGCAGCATGTATTGTTGATATTTATTCTCTGATATTATTGTGGTCTGCAGATTTTCACAGTGCTTTACAGGAAGCAAAGACCTGCTGTCCTTAGACAATCATAAAAAACAGTGACAGCCAAAAAACTTGGAATATAACAAAAGTTGTGCAAAATAGAAAGACAACATGAGACAAGAAATTGTGTATGAAGCCTAGGTGGAGTTTGCAAACAATGTGAGATGCGTCTGGCATGATATGAGTGGGAAGGCTCACCAGTATGGGCAAGAGTTGGCGATGAAGAGAGAGGCAGGAAGGGAAGCAGAAAGGAGGAAGACTCAAAGGCAGGAGTGAAAGCAAGTGGCAAACAGGACATTGAGGTGTTGTTTTTGTTTTCTTTTTAATTGTATTTTTTGCTTTTATTCTTTTCTGGATTCATGGTGTTACACTTTTCCATCCAAAATTCATGGGTGCCCATTTACAAACTGGAAATAAATTGTCTTGCTCTGAGGTCACTAATTGACCATGAGCCACAGAAGTGAGTAGGGTTTCTAATTCAAACAAAAATCTTGTTGTAAAATTGTGTCAGAGCACCTACATCTTGAAATTTCTGGTGTAACAGGGCAACTCAAAAACCTAAGTAATTTTAAATTTTGTTCCTGTTGAACAAAGGTGGTTTTGGCTTGTTATACAGCAGGTAAAACATTTTGTATCCTTACAAGCCATCAGTTTTACTGGTTAGCATCTTTCCTGTGTCAGAGATGTCCCTCAGTATGAGAGACTGTAGATACAGAATTATCCCAGTTGGATGAGAGAGTGCTGAATGAATTAGAGCAACCTCGGTTGGTTTAGTGTCAGTGTAGGGGCAGGCTGTGGATTAGCCCTTTGGTTGGGAGGGTAAAGGTGACATACATGGCAGCATTGGCTTTCTTCCCTCCCAGAACAGCAGCAAGTCACCAAGTGACATTTCAGCATCTCTGATCTTCTGTTTCTGTCTGCTTAGAATAGCCTTGCAGAGATTGCAGGGTTAGTTTTGGGAAACAAGAATTTGAGTCATCTTTTAAGGTTAACCTTTTTATGTTCACTCTTTTTTCCTTCCGTGATTATCACATTGCCAGTGATGACTTGCTGGCTATACATTTTTAGTGCTTGGCTGAATTCTGATTTTTAATCAGTTGAGAAATGCAGCAAGAAAGGTTGTGAAATAATGTTTACTTTTCTCTAAACTGACAGCTTTTGTTCTGTTTGTTTGGCAAGCCAGCAAGTCTTTTAAATTAGGACTGTGAGGTGTCTATGGAAGGTAGTAGCTGTTTTCTATTTCAGTTTGTAGATCTAAAAATAACAGATCTATCATGTGACAGTTTGAATGTGCTAGGTACTCAACTCCTGCCAGGTGCACAGACTCTGCCTCATTGTCCGTATTTCCCTGGTCTTATAAATTGCTGTTAAATGAGGAACTGGACGACTTACGACTTTGCTACTTTCACAACTTGAAAATTCTCCAAAGTTTATATACCCTGTTGAGAGTTCAGAGCACTAAATGTGAGATGTCTTTGCCAGATTCAGTGTCTTATTCTCCAAATGCTGGGCAAATATTTACTCAATATAGTTTAACTACAAATCACACTTTAACTTCCTTTACCCATATATTTTCTGCCACTGAACATTGATAGGCACCCCCAGCTCTGTTCCATTTTTCAGATTTTTACCTTGCTCTGTCTTTGGTAAATCCTTGAGCATACGAAGAGTGAGTAGCGTAGCATACTTTTGAAACCATGAGATTGTAACTTCTTACATGTCACACATAAGGGAAAGCATTTTGTACTACAGCACTTTTGAAGCAGAATGAAAAACAAAAACCCTTGGCTTCTTTCACTGACCAGGTTGAATTTCCTAGACTGGCAGTTAACAAAAGTTATTGTCAGCTAGTAGACAATACAGTGAATTAGTGATAAGAGAAATGCAGAACCAGTAATTACTGGTTTTACAGTTCTGCTCAGAAAAGGATTCTACAGCTGAGTCGTAGCAGACTTCAGAGCCAAGTATAAAGGATTAGCAGAGTATATGCAGATAAGTATGTAAACATACTTTATATTCAGCATCCTCATGAATATTTTAGTCACCAGGCAAATTAAAATGGCAGCTATTTTGAGAGGCGTGCCAGGTGATGTGTGAACAGTATAGTTGTTTCCACATTGCCTTTCCTGCTGTATCCCCGTACTGTCTTTGTGAGTGAGAATGGCTATGGGAAGAGTCTATCTTGCATCAATATACAGAACTTATTGGTGGATTCCAAAATGGTTCCTGTTAGGGCATCACCAGCTCATGTAATTAGAAAGATAACTAAATTGAGGTTCAAGCTGCAGATGAGAGTCACAGAGGTGTTTTTGTACAATTCCAGCCAAAAGGGCAGAACCATGCACATCTGAATTGTCAGCTCATTCAAGAGATTTTGGTGTGTACAAGGTGTGGAGCTCCTGTATACATGGGCTTGGAGTTTGTGGTGGTGATGGAGATGGAGAGGATAGTCGCCAATTACTGGAGGTTTTCATGGAAAAGCACTTTGTTAACATGAACAAACTTGATACTTTTGTATGTGTAATTGTTTTAAAAGCAGATATCAGCAGAGCAGGTTCAACCCAGTAACAGAAGAATTTGTCAGCAAGTAATAGAGGGCAAATTTTACTGCAGAACCTCCTTTTTCTTAATAGATTCTAGCCCATGGTTCCTCTGTTTTCTGGCAGTTTTCCAAGTGTGTAGCTTCTTTTTCCACATAGTGAATTACTTTTTTTATTTTATAGTTTTACCCAGTAGTACAATTGGTGAAATTATAATATACTACATCTGGAGCCACCGGTGACAGATGTTGAATGAACTTTTATTGTAAATATATTTATTAAAAATAAGCATTCCAGCCTTTTTTTTTCTGTGCACCTTCTTTTACATTGTCTTATGTATGATGGCTCAATCATCTTCCTTCAGACCACCCATCTGAAAGTTTGGCAGATAAGAGCTGTCTCAGCATGACTGAATTGTAAAATAAATTTCACAGCATATTTTTCAGATCTAGTTGTCCTTAGAAGTACAAATTCATTGTGCTTCCCAGTGTATCTTTGCTGGAAAAGACTGCTTGGCTCTGACATTTCAGGCAATGACTGTAGTACTTGAAACAGAATGGGTCCAAAGCAGAATGGATTCAAAATTGGACTGCAGATGTCCTGGATATGAAACTGATACTATTCTAATCCTTTATGGGTGACAGTAAGTGGACTGGATGAGTTGTGGGCTTGGACTTTATGTTTGCTTTTGTAAGAATAAACATGAGTCCCTCTGGATTTCTGAACAAGTTCTTTAAGACCATAAATATCTAGGCATACACTGTCACAGATCTGATTGGGGAAAGATTCCTGTTGAAGTAGTTTCTTCTAGCTGTGGCAAAGATTGGCCTGTTTGACTCCCATTTCAATAAGCACAGTTACTACGGGTCATGTAAGCAGTTCTTATTTCTTTTTGGGGGTCATTACTATACACTTTCAGACAGAAATATGTGTAGAGCTCTTTAAATCACCTTTTCTTGTTTAATGTATGGATACAAGAAAGCTTTGGTCTGGTTTCTGAAAAAAATGTAGCTCAGCTAAAACATATAACCAGGGCCTTTAGAGAGCTGTATTTTGGAAGGTGGGAAATAGAATAAGTATTTTGTAGTGAGGTAAAGAAACCTGTATTAAAATGCTGCAGTAATAATGTCAGTGACACTATAATGAAATGATACAGGAGGCATGGACATTTCTTGGACAAAATGTGCCACATATGCTCTTTTCTGTTTAAAAATATTTCATTTCTAAATGTAAAATCCAGGATATGAATTGGACAATAAACTTCTTCACTTTCAGAGGACTTTATTTCAGTATCAGAACTGTAAGTTTTACAAGCAAAGTTTGAGAGCAAGCATTTTCTAGTGTAGTACACTAAGTGAAGAGCATTGTGCAAGTAAAGAGCAAGACATGTCTTTTCTTTTTAACTGGATTTTGCCTGCCATAATTTACTAAATACATGAAAACATGTGCACACTGAACGATAGACCTTGTTCTTTAAGAATTTTCTTTGAAAAGAAAACTTGATTAACCACTGAAATGTAAAATAAAGCCACACATTAGAATGTTTGTCATAAAATCATTGAGTTTTAATGGTACATCTTTGAACTTTAAGTGCTACAGAGTTCACTATATGATCTTGACCGCAGTTTTGAACTCTCATTCAAGGACTAGGATGATAATCCCAAACAATTCAAGCACTTTTGTCCTCTCCTATGTTACTTCGTTCCAACACAGGGTAAGAGATCATGTGTTGAATGTTTGGCAGCGAGTTACCTTGCTTTGGCTGCAACGTTCCCAAAGGCCCAAAGAGGGGACCTGCTCCCATTTAAAATGCACTTTGTTGACAGCTTAGTTCGCCCTTTCTTTTTGTCTTTGAGGCTTAGGTTTCATGTCATCTTGGCATGTGAAGGGGCTCCGAAGGGCACAAGCTGGAGCACCTGGCTGGCAAGGTATTTGCTGTGGCAGGATGCCTGTGTTTGACTCCTGTTCTGCACTTCAGCACGCACGGTCATTGCTGCCCCATGCCGTGCAGGAAGGAATGTTTTGAGCTCAATCAGTAATCTCTGCTGTGATGAGGAAGCTCATGGAAGGTCTTGGAGGCTGATTTATTTATTCTGTGAATCAACCGTCGCAATAGTAAAAATGTAAATTATGACTTGTGATGCTGTTGAGGAGACAGCTTGATTTTATTTCCTAATCCAGCTGTTACCAGCTGATTGCAATAAGCTGTGAGCTGATGGAAACTCAAAATAAATAGCTGGAACCTTATACAGTAACAGGAAGAGTGCAGCAGTCATCCATTATGAAACTGTATTGGTCCCTTAAGCATCAGCTCTGAATATTGTCTCGGGGGCCACTGAATTTCTCTGCGTTTTGAGGAGAAATAGGCTTGACCCGGAGCGTAGAGTAGCCATTCTGACAACAGGTTGGCAACTGGGTCTAATGATTATTTTCTGTGTTTTCAGCACACAGGCTTAGTTCCAAACCTAATAAGGACATTGAAAGGCTCTTGTTCATTACAGTGGCCTTTGACTTTTACTGTTTGGGGAAAACTGTTTCTGCATGTTGGTGCATGTATGGAGTTCTTTTCTTTTGCACCATTTTCATGGAAGACATTCACTATTTTTAAAGATACTTTCAGGAGAGAAATTTTCACTCTAAAAATTTATTTTTTTCTGTTTAATAGAAATTATTGAAGAGAGGAATATGTACTGTTTGTAAATAGTAATATATCAATGTCTGCCTTTAGAAACTCCAAAGTTAAATGTCAAAAGGAGGAAAAAATAAGGTAAGAATGAGAAGGTCTAATTTAATTCTAAAATTTGGACTGTGTTGTGGTTTAGCGGCAGCTCAGCCCCACACAGCCGCTCGCTCACTCCCCACCGGTAGATGGGGGAGAGAATCAGAAGGGTAACGCTCGTGGGTTGGGATAAGAACAGTTTAATAATGAAAATTAAAAGAAACAACAGTAGAAATGCAATGTAAAGGAGAACAACGAGAGGCGCAAAGCCCCGGGGGAGGGGGGAAGGGAGGGGAGAGGGGGAACGAACCGCCGGAACAAACCGCACGCGCCGCAGCCGCCCGCCGACCCGGCGCCGCGCCGCGCCCGCGCTGCCACTGCCCCCCCTCAATATACTGGTCATGGTGTCACATGGTATGGAATGAACCTGCCATTGGCCAGTCGGGGTCAGCCGCCCCCACCACGGCCCTGCCCCTCCCAGCCCCCCCTGCCACGCCACGCGGCAGAGCGCGGGAAGCTGGAAAGGTAGCTGACCCCCACAGTGAGGAGAATTAACCCCTTCTCAGCCAAAACCAGCACATTCTCCACCCCTTATTCCATACCATTTACACCATGCCCAGGTCCCATATGATGCAATACAACCGTACCAACCACCACCCCTCCCCTTCCCATCCTTTAACATAATACACAGACATCATTCCCTTAGTTCATAGACCTTCCCTGTAAAATGTCCATTAAAATGTCCATTGAGTTCACGCAGTCCATGACTCTGGGCTCCATCTGTTGTATCCGTCTTTCCGGGTGGGAGAGATGGTGTGTGGCGTTGGGTTGCTGCATACCGAGTCAGTCATCGTTCCATCACTGCTGCACGGCTTGTTTCATAGTTGATCTTCCATGGGTTGGGAGGCTCGTACTCTGATATCATTGATACAACACAGAGGTGACACACAGTATTATATAGCA
This sequence comes from Phalacrocorax aristotelis, assembly GCF_949628215.1. Taxonomy (NCBI): domain Eukaryota; kingdom Metazoa; phylum Chordata; class Aves; order Suliformes; family Phalacrocoracidae; genus Phalacrocorax; species Phalacrocorax aristotelis. Next base: position 14,881,942 of record NC_134279.1, read on the forward strand.
GTTCACATTGTGCCATTCAGTTCATTGACTGTTTTCACCCAAAATCAAATCCCCTTGAGGCACACATCGGATTTCTCCATCCTCCCGCATCACCCACCAAGTGCACCCAGGTCCTCGAGCAAAAACAATCCCACGAATGGGTTTGCCTTTGCCAGAGGCAGGAAGAACCCAGACTGTTTTGCCCAGCATACTTTTTCTGTGCACTACAGGGACTCTATCCCCTTCCACAGTATGTAGGATTTCTGACTGGGCAGGGCCAGCTCGGTTGGCAGATCCCCTCGTGTTGACTAACCACGTGGCTTTTGCTAAATGTGTATCCCAGTGCTTGAATGTCCCACCCCCCATTGCTCTCAGTGTGGTTTTTAACAGTCCATTGTACCTTTCAATTTTCCCAGAGGCTGGTGCGTGATAGGGGATGTGATACACCCACTCAATGCCGTGCTCTTTGGCCCAGGTGTCTATGAGGCTATTTCGGAAATGAGTCCCGTTGTCTGACTCAATTCTCTCTGGGGTGCCATGTCGCCGCAGGACTTGTTTCTCAAGACCCAGGATAGTGTTCCGGGCAGTGGTGTGGGGGACAGGATATGTTTCCAGCCAGCCAGTCGTTGTTTCTACCATTGTAAGCACATGGCGCTTGCCTTGGCGGGTCTGTGGGAGTGTGATATAGTCAATTTGCCAGGCCTCCCCATATTTATATTTCAGCCATCGTCCCCCATACCACAGAGGCTTTACCCGCTTCGCTTGCTTGATTGCAGCGCATGTGTCACATTCGTGGATAACCTGTGCAATAATATCCATGGTCAAGTCCACCCCTCGATCACGAGCCCACCTGTATGTTGCATCTCTCCCTTGATGGCCTGAGGTGTCATGGGCCCACCGAGCTAGAAATAGTTCACCCTTATGCTGCCAGTCCAGATCCACCTCAGCCACTTCAATCTTGGCAGCCTGATCTACCTGCTGGTTGTTTCGATGTTCTTCAGTGGCCCGACTCTTGGGGACGTGAGCATCCACATGCCGTACCTTTACAACCAGTTTCTCTACCCGGGCAGCAATATCTTGCCACAATGTGGCAGCCCAGATGGGTTTGCCTCTGCGCTGCCAGTTGCTTTGCTTCCATTGCTGCAGCCAGCCCCACAAGGCATTTGCCACCATCCAGGAGTCAGTATAGAGATAGAGCACTGGCCACTTCTCCCGTTCAGCGATGTCTAAGGCCAGCTGGATGGCCTTTACCTCTGCAAACTGGCTCGATTCACCTTCTCCTTCAGCAGTTTCTGCTACTTGTCGTGTAGGACTCCATACAGCAGCCTTCCATCTCCGGTGCTTTCCCACAAGGCGACAGGACCCATCAGTGAACAGGGCATATTGCTTCTCATCTTCTGGCAGTTTGTTATACAGTGGGGCTTCTTCAGCACGTGTCACCTCCTCCTCTGGTGATAATCCAAAATCTTTGCCTTCTGGCCAGTCCATAATCACTTCCAAGATTCCTGGGCGACTGGGGTTTCCTACTCGAGCCCGCTGGGTGATCAGTGCAACCCATTTACTCCACGTAGCATCAGTTGCATGGTGTGTAGAGGGGATGTTTCCTTTGAACATCCAGCCCAGCACTGGCAGTCGGGGTGCCAGGAGCAACTGTGCTTCAGTACCAACCACTTCTGAAGCAGCTCGAACCCCTTCATATGCTGCCAATATCTCTTTTTCAGTTGGAGTATAGCGGGCTTCAGACCCTCTGTATCCTCGACTCCAAAACCCTAGGGGTCGACCCCGGGTCTCCCCAGGTGCTTTCTGCCAGAGGCTCCACGTAGGGCCATTCTCCCCGGCTGCAGTGTAGAGCACATTTTTTACATCTTGTCCTGCCCGGACTGGCCCAAGAGCTACTGCATGGACTATTTCTCGTTTAATCTGTTCAAAGGCTTGTCGTTGCTCAGGGCCCCATTTGAAATCATTCTTTTTCCGGGTCACTTGATAGAGAGGGCTCACGATCAGACTGTAATTTGGAATATGCATTCTCCAAAAACCCACAACGTCCAAGAAAGCTTGTGTTTCCTTTTTGCTAGTTGGTGGAGACATGGCTGCTATTTTGTTGATCACATCCATTGGAATCTGACGACGACCGTCTTGCCATTTGATTCCTAAGAACTGGATTTCTCGTGCAGGTCCCTTCACCTTACTTTGTTTTATGGCAAAACCAGCTTTCAGAAGGATTTGGACTATTTTCTCACCTTTCTCAAAAACTTCTTCTGCTGTGCTGCCCCACACAATGATGTCATCAATGTATTGAAGGTGTTCTGGAGCTTCTCCCTGTTCCAGTACAGTCTGAATCAGTCCATGGCAAATGGTAGGACTGTGTTTCCACCCCTGGGGCAGTCGATTCCAGGTGTACTGGACGACCCTCCATGTGAAAGCAAACTGTGGCCTGCACTCTGCTGCCAGAGGGATTGAGAAGAATGCATTAGCAATATCAATTGTGGCATACCACTTGGCCGCCTTTGACTCCAGTTCGTAGTGAAGTTCTAGCACGTCTGGCACAGCAGCACTCAACGGTGGAGTGACTTCATTCAGGCCACGATAGTCTACTGTTAGTCTCCACTCTCCATTAGACTTCCGGACTGGCCATATGGGACTGTTAAAGGGTGAGTGGGTCTTACTGATGACTCCTTGGCTCCTCAGTTGATGAATGAGTTTATGGATGGGGATCAGAGAGTCTCTGTTGGTGCGATATTGCCGCCGGTGCACTGTTGTGGTGGCGATTGGCACCTGTTGTTCTTTGACCTTCAGCAACCCCACCACAGAAGGGTCCTTTGAGAGACCGGGCAAGGTAGACAGCTGTTCAGTTTCCTCCGTCTCCAAGGCAGCTACACCAAAAGCCCACTTGTAACCTTTTGGGTCCTTGAAATACCCTCTCCTGAGGTAGTCTATGCCAAGGATGCACGGAGCCTCTGGGCCAGTCACAATGGGGTGCTTCTGCCACTCATTGCCAGTTAGGCTCACTTCGGCCTCCAATACAGTTAGCTCTTGAGATCCCCCTGTCACTCCAGCAATGCTGATGGGTTCTGCCCCTATATAGTTTGATGGCATTAAGGTGCACTGTGCGCCGGTGTCCACTAAAGCTTTATACTCCTGTGGGTCGGACGTGCCAGGCCATCGGATCCACACAGTCCAGTAAGCCCGGTTATCCCTTTCCTCCACCCGGCTGGAGGCAGGGCCCCTCTAGTCCTGATCATGGCAGTCACAACTCACTTCCTGTAAATGTGAATCAGGAGTCCCTCTATTACACTTAGAAATAAAATCTGCGCTTCTACTCCTCTGTCTGGGGACTTGCTCGCTGGAAACTGGAGCAGCAGCTTTCCTGGAAGAGCCTCCCTGAGTGACTGTTCTTCCTTGCAGTTCATGTACTCGTGCCTGTAGGGTCGAAGTAGGCTTGCCATCCCACCTCATCATGTCCTCTCCGTGGTCACGCAGGTAGAACCATAGGGTGGCCCGTGGTGTGTATCCCCTTCTTTGAGCCAAAGGACGCTTATTCCTAACAGCTGAGACACTGCTCTGTCGAGGTGGGGAGTAGGACAGATCTTCTTTGAGTTGCTGGACCTCTTGGGATAGTTTCTCCACAGCAGAGACAAGCGAGGAAGAGATATTTGTGTCATAATCCCGGAGTCTATCTATCACCTCTGCCACCGTTGGTGTCTCGTCATCTTTCCAGGACATCACTGCCAATGAGTTTGCATGCGAAGATGGTGCGCTCCGTACAAACTTCCGCCACATGGGTCGTGTGCACTCGGCTTCATCTGGATCTTTGGATGACCGTTGATCATCCAGGTCACCATAAATCACCTCAAACACAGCTAATTCCCTTAGATACTGGATGCCTTTCTCCATAGTTGTCCATTTTCCTGGGCGATATGTAACATCTTCTTTAAAGGGATACCTTTCCTTCACTCCAGACAGGAGTCGCCTCCAGAGGCTGAGGGCTTGTGGTTTTTTTCCAATTGCTTTGTCAACGCCCCCTTCCCCAGAAAGGGATCCCAATTGTTTGGCTTCTTTTCCCTCTAGTTCCAGGCTACTGGCCCCATTATCCCAGCATCGGAGCAGCCAGGTGACAATGTGCTCACCTGAACGACGGCTATAATCTTTTCGCATATCTCGCAACTCGCTTAAGGACAGGGATCGGGTGGTCTCTATTTCATTTATTACTTCTCCCTCCTCTCCCCGCGATGGCCCTGGTTCTTCATCATCCCGTTCTAAACGAGTTGATGTCCGCTTCCAATATTTTGTCTTGTGTATGGGGGCAACTGATACTGGTACGGGTTTATTTTCTGAGCTAGCTCCGGTACTTGTTGTGGGGGTTTGAGTGGCTGCAGTGCCTGTTGTCAGGGCTGGATTGTCTACAGTGCCAGTCACTTTGCATTTCAATCCAGAGACATTCTCTTCCCCCTGGGGGCACTGAATACTGTTGAGCAGGGCTCGGTATGCATGGGCCAGGCCCCAGCATGTTGCAGTTATCTGTGTCTCTCTGGAGTTCCCAGCGTAACAACATACTTTCTCCAAATATTCTACTAGTTTTTTAGGATTCTGCACTTGTTCGGGGGTGAAACTCCAAAACACTGGGGGTGCCCACTGCCCTAGGTATTTGCCCACGCTATCCCACATGCCCTGCCACTCATAACTATCAAGCCTCGGGGCAGATCTCTGGGTGATATTCTTAAGTTGCTTAGTCAAAACCAAAACAACATGCCCAAAAACTAACAATAAGTGCACCTTAACCACCCAAGGATGTTCAAGATACAAAAACGTTGTTGTAACAAAGGCACAGACATCATAGAACAAAGTTGCAAAGGTATTATTCTGTATTTCCTCCATATAAAATCTCTCAGAGGAGGAGGTATAATTGCTAATTGCCTCAACAAGGTGGTATCCGAAGTACAGTAACGGTTTCAGCAAAAACCCCAAATACCAGATAAAGCTGAAAACGAGTGTTTGTATAACAAATCTTGTAGGCAAAACATTACTAATCACAGCAGAACACAGCAGACTCAAACAACCAACACCGATTTTTAACACCAACTGCAAAAAGGACAACATGGTGCTGTGACCAGCAGCTGTTGTTATCTCCAACCCTTGAGCCCCACGTTGGGCGCCAAAAAGACTGTCGTGGTTTAGCGGCAGCTCAGCCCCACACAGCCGCTCGCTCACTCCCCCACCGGTAGATGGGGGAGAGAATCAGAAGGGTAACGCTCGTGGGTTGGGATAAGAACAGTTTAATAATGAAAATTAAAAGAAACAACAGTAGAAATGCAATGTAAAGGAGAACAACGAGAGGCGCAAAGCCCCGGGGGAGGGGGGAAGGGAGGGGAGAGGGGGAACGAACCGCCGAGAACAAACCGCACGCGCCGCAGCCGCCCGCCGACCCGGCGCCGCAGCCGCCCGCCGACCCGGCGCCGCAGCCGCCCGCCGACCCGGCGCCGCAGCCGCCCGCCGACCCGGCGCCGCAGCCGCCCGCCGACCCGGCGCCGCAGCCGCCCGCCGACCCGGCGCCGCAGCCGCCCGCCGACCCGGCGCCGCAGCCGCCCGCCGACCCGGCGCCGCAGCCGCCCGCCGACCCGGCGCCGCAGCCGCCCGCCGACCCGGCGCCGCAGCCGCCCGCCGACCCGGCGCCGCAGCCGCCCGCCGACCCGGCGCCGCGCCGCGCCCGCGCTGCCGCTGCCCCCCCTCAATATACTGGTCATGGTGTCACATGGTATGGAATGAACCTGTCATTGGCCAGTCGGGGTCAGCCGCCCCCACCACGGCCCTGCCCCTCCCAGCCCCCCCTGCCACGCCACGCGGCAGAGCGCGGGAAGCTGGAAAGGTAGCTGACCCCCACAGTGAGGAGAATTAACCCCTTCTCAGCCAAAACCAGCACAGACTGGTAAGTCCAAACATAAAAAGCAAACAAACAAAACCCACAGAAAACCCTACCAGAATACACTTTAAGGTGTGCTTAAAGCAAAATAAATTTTTCTCTCTTTTTTGTTAGAGTCCTTGACTGAAATGGAACCTTAAGGAGAGAGAAGAAAAAGCACTTAAAATATTTTATGGTTACTTTTACAGGAATTTTGCTTGATACAGGAAAAAGATGTTTGGCTCTTGTCATTCCTAAAAATTACTTTTTCAGAAAATGCAGGAGTGATAGTTACCTGAAACCAAAGACAGGGAGTTGGAAGTCAGAGAAATTACTGTGAATAGGATTTATATATACATCCATCTGTGCTTTTCTTTTTATCTCTATGTGTATATGAAGTTAGATATGTGTCTGTATATAGAATGTGTTGTGCTCCATATATCAGTGGTGATTGTTGAGGATAAGCTGCCATTAGCATTCTTGTTAGATGTAATTTTCAAGGTTACCCATTCCCTCCACTGATGGAGATCTCAGCACCAGGGTATTGCAAATACACAGATCAGTGCTTTGTTTAACAAGATCAGTTTCAGCCTTCTTCTCTCTTGTTGTGCTGGGGTGAAAGACATAAGGCAAAATGCTAATGTCAGTGGCAAAACTACCTTACTTAGAAGGATCAAGTAATCCAGATAAAAATAGCAGTGATTCGTAATAAACAGGGCTGCAGCTGGAGTCTTTCTGGAGGCAGGCAAAGACGACTGAAGTTTGTAATTTTAGAAAGCAGGTGTAATATTAAGTAACTTTTCAGAAATACTTCAATACTATATTTGTCACAATATATATACTTAGTGGTAGGTAAGAGGAATGTTTAGGGTCCCTTGCATTTCTACAACATTCAGTGAAGAGACTTTCTTAATACAGAAAGCTGTTTGCTGAGATTGCTGAGAGCCTCCATTTCACAGCCTGCTCCAGGAGACCGGACGCTGGGAGCTTCCCTTCCTGTTCTGGGTTTCCATTCCATTATCTGAGAGCTAATAATAGTACTTTAATGAAGTAGTGACTTGAGAAAGGGTAAGCATCCTGAAAAGGATATGTATGCCCCATCTGAAGAATCTTGAAACTAATGACTGTCAAAATTGGCCATTTGTTATCCTAGGAACACATCTCTAAGAGTCAATTTTTAAAGTATATGTTTTCTGTGGTTTTGGCAGTCTGTTCTGGGGTAGGATATGATGAAGTCATAAATGTTAATTTCACTGGTGATTTAATAAGTCATTCCTGTATGGGAAGAATAGTTTTAAGCATTTGCTTTGTAAGTGTCTATTGAAATAGAAACTTGGGCATGAAACTTGAATGCTTTTCTTTGCTTTTTGAAATAGGCTTAAAAATGAATGCTTGGTCCTTCAAGTATACGATAACAGAGCATTGCTCATTGATCATTACAGTCTGAACTCACACACAGTATTAGTGGTAAATGATGATCTGGGTTTGGGTAAATCTGACTAGAATGAGTTTCATTTATTTCCTTTCTTTTTTTCCTGCTTGAAGTCAGCAAAGAGTCTTGTCAAATAGCTATAATTACATATATCTCTTGGTAGTCATGAATTTATGTTTGCATCTGGCTAAAATTTTTCTTTCTGCTAAATAGGTTTATTTCAAATTATTTACAGTTTAAAAAGGCATTTTTAACACTAATATTTACTTGGCCAAACTAGCCGTAAACAGAATTTATAGGGAAAAAGCTTATTTACTGCTTTTTCTGTCTGTACAGCTGCCAGAGGTATGATAGTAAACTTAGAGGATTTTTCCGAGCTCATGTAGTAAAACTATCATTTTATTACAGGACCAGGGGTGAATTATAGTCTTTATAAAAATAGGGAAACTGTATAAGTTAATAAATTAATAGTTGAGCAAGAGGTCTTATGATAGAGTTTCCAGAGGTAGAAGCACAGGATTTTGGATTGGAGATCTTGAAATTGACTTTCACACTCAGCCTTTTCATAGCAGTTCACAGACACTCATTACTCTCTCTCTCTTATTCCTGCTCCCTTGAGTCATCTGTTTATACAGCCACTCTTCTGCCAGTGATTGAAGTTTGTCTTAAGAAGGCTGATATATCATCAATACTAACCTTGGTGTTCCAAGGTAAGAATTTTGTGTAGCAAGCACCAGAGAGAGGACCTACATGTGGTATCTGTAATTTCATTGTAGTAAAATGCATACATAGTTGGCTGTCTGTAAACAAAAGCTGCTCTCTGGTGAATAGAAAAAAAATCAGTGCTATTAATTTACTCCATGCAATGTATTTGCGTATTGACTTTTTGAAGTAGTTGGACACCTTCCATTTGATAGAAGACAATGATAGAACTGCAAGTCTCAGAGTAAATATCCCTGTACAAAGGATTGCTTTAGTTGTGTTATTTTCCTCCATGGTATGTAAAGGATTGGGAATGGACCATAAAAGCCAAAGGCTTAAGAAGCCTTTGGTTTTCTGATTTTAGATTGATGCTTTTTTAATCTCTTGCTTTGACGGAGAGAGAAAATTCAAAAAAGCAAACAGAGATCAGAAACTGGTGAAAATGGCTGCCCAGAGAAACTTTCGGTGTTACTGTTTTCTAACTGCTAGTCAGTGATTTTATGATGTAACTAATGAGATTAAAATATGATAAAAGATTATTAAAATGATTCAAAGTACTCTTAGATAGCTCAGATGAGTATCCTGTAGGCTTTCAGTCTTAAAAGAAGTTGAGTGATCAAGTAATATAGATTAGCTGAGAGATTTATCTGCTGAAGTGTATTTGTATAAACAAAGTATTTAACTGTTGAAAGATCATGTTTTTTAAATCCTTTGGCTTTTCATTTTATTTGTTCACTACTTTCTTAATGGAATTAAGGGGTATTTAATTGTGGCCTTCATGATGCTCTCTTGTGTCTGAACTACATGAGAATGAAAGGCCCAATTCTGACAGTTGCTTCAGGAAGTTTGCTTTCTGCTATGTACTGTTAGGCCATAAGTCACACATCTTGTTCCTCCTCATGTAAGGTTTAGTTGAGTGAAATTCTCTGGCCAGAATGAAGTCAAGTCAGACTGGATCTTTGATAGTCTTATCACCTAAGCTGCTTCGTATATACTTTAGCTAGTGAGCGCAATGTCTTTGTTTATGCATGTGCCTTATATATTAATTGGGTCATAAAAGTTATATGCCTTATTAATGAATAAGAGAAGAATCATTATTAATGACAGCATGGATTATGTTGGACAGCACCTGGTCCAACCCACCTGTTCATAGTCAACTGGAGCATATTGCTCAGGACCACTGGAAGAGTCTGGCTCCATCTTCTTTACTCCTCCCAGCAGATACTTAAGAACAGTGGTAAGATCCCTCCTGAGCCTTCTCTTCTCGAGGCTAACCAACCCCAGGTCACTCAGCCTTTCCTTGTATGACAGATGTTGCAGTCCCTAATCATCTTCATGGCTCATCAGTGGAATTGCTCCACTGTGTCCCTACCTGTCGTGTACTGCAGAGCCTAGAGCTGGACCCAGCACTCCACATGTGGCCTTAGTAGCACTGAGCAGAGCAGAAGGATCACTTCCCTTGGACTGCTAGCAACTCTCTTCCTAAATGCAGCCCAGGATGCTGTTGTCCTTTGCCACGAGGGCACATTGCTGGGTCATGTTTAGCTGCTTGTCCACCAGGATCCCTGAGTGCTTCTCTGCAAAGCTGCTTTCCAGACTGCCAGCCCCCAAGCCTGTAATGGTGCCTGGGGTTATCCCTCCCCAGGTGCAGTACTTGGCATTTCACAGCATTGATAATTTCGGGACATTCAGTATTTACTTTTACTGTTTTCTGTAAATTAATATTTTGATCTGAAATAGTTTCACTATGAAAATGTTAAAATGGAACTTCCTGACAGTTTCAGAATATATGCAAGGGCAGTCATGAGGGGTTTTTTTTTCCCTCTGAACATATGTTTTGGGGGGAATCCCACCATTCTGCCCCAAATGTCTAAAGCATTCTTTGCAAAGCTCCTCATCACCTTTAGCAAACAATTACCCTAATATGTGGCATGTATTCAGTGTGTTATTTATGCAGGACTAGTGTAATTAAAATACTTCTTATTATTCTCCACCTGCGTGGTTTCTAAGATGTACATTGCCAACACTTTTTTACTTACTTAGAGCACTTGTACATTTTTGTTGGCTTTGTGGCTAAGGTTCTGACGCTTGCATGCTTTCTGCTCTGTACTGGGTCAGTAAAACTCTGTAACGAAATGTCAGTGAAGGTCTACAATAAGCAGGAATTTAGTAATTTGGTTGATTTATCTTTTGGAGGTACGCTGTTGCCCTTCATGGAGTAGCAGAAAACTTTTGTCAGGAAGAGGGTTTGAACAGTGTCTGTTTGGTAACATGGTAACATTTCTAAGAATTAGTGTGCGTTGTGAAATGTAGAAGTCAAAATTTGTGTAGTCATATTTCAACCACCAAAATAAGTGGTTCAAGTCCATAGGAGGAGAAGATTATCAAAATAACTGAAGGTTGTACAAAACATTTAAAAGTTTAAGGAACGTTTTAGGAGTCCAGCTTTAAAAGCCCACTTTATAAACTGGAGCCTATATTACTTCCTGTTTTCAAAATTTTAAACTAATTTTATGTAACAAATTTTTTCATTATCAGAAAGAAATAGTAAAGAAATTTTGTTAAATGGTTCTGTTCCTAGGTATGTTACTGGAATTGGATGATATGATCTCAAAGAATGATTAAATAACTTGATTCCATTAGAAATATCATAAGGAAAATACAAACTTCATTCTAGATAAAAGTGGGCAATTGTTCATTGAGCCGCTCAGTGAAGGTGTCCTTAATCATGATAGAAAAAGCAAAAGCCTCTCCGCTGTACCCAACGCACAGAGAGTTGCTTTATAAAACAACTTTTTTTGTCTCATCCAGGTTTTATTGTATTTTGATTTGAAGTCACTTAATTTTTTTTCCACCCCTTGAAAATAAGTGTTTATTTCCTATGGAACTGGAGTTCAGAAGTAGTGGTGCATGCTGTCTTCTGCTGATGTGGTGGTACGTGCCTCCTTTTGATGTCTTATTTTTTCTCACTAGAAACTCTCTCCTCCTTTTGTCTCAGTATTTTTCTCAATGGAAAAAAAGGCAGTAGTAGACTTAAGGCTCAGGAATTTGCCATGAGAAATGTGGGATATCCTCTAAGATGTATAACCCCTGTGTTTGTAATTACTGCAGTGCTGCATATGATGCCGTCCTTGACAGAAACGTGGCCATTAAGAAGCTCAGCCGACCATTTCAGAACCAAACTCATGCCAAACGAGCTTACAGGGAGCTGGTCCTCATGAAGTGTGTGAATCATAAAAATGTAAGTTTTCAGTAGGTAACCAGAGAAGTGGTATGTATATCGGTTTGTTAGAAAGAAAATTGCTTTGTTTGGAACCTTTTTAAAACAGAAGAAATGAAAAGTAAATTATGCGCAAGGGCTACAGTCTTTCTGGTACTATATGCTCCCATTAGAAAGTGAGAGTATTCTATGTGCTTGTTTAAAAGCTATGCCAAATGGGGGTGCTGATAGTAGGTTTAGGGTGATAGAAAAAAGCAGAATACATTCTTGTCAACTCTTTATCCAGAAATGCATAGGTGGTTGTTGGAATCCTAGCTCCATCCTCTTGTCACTGGGATTTGTGACTCAAAAGCAGTGTTTCTTGAGTTGGAGTACACATGCACAAGTTTCATTCCTTGTTCTAGTCTTCATCTGAAACCTGGCTATATAGATGCATTGTATAGACTGTACAAGACGAGGGGTCATCATGGTGAAGGTTGCTCAAAACTGCCGAAGAAAATTAAGAACCAAAAGCACTTTTCCATTCTCACATATTTGTCTGTAAGCTAGTGCTGTGGAGCCAGGGATTCTGAAGCCTCAACATATTGTGCCACTCCTTCTAATCACAGTGTTCTTGTTGAAATAAATAGCACTACGAGGTTCTAGACTTTCCTGCTTCTTACACCCACTACTCGTTGTATAACATTTAGTATCCATAACGAATTAAAATACTCCTACACTGCAGCAAAAGAGTTATTCCACGGCTGGATGTTAACTGTAACCGCCTATCTATTAGAAGTATCTGTCTAACACTGTATAAGTTTGCTTTTTTGTAGTGAGATACATAGGATTTCCCCATTGCATGGTCAAGGCATCTCCTAAGGATTTATTTTTCCTACAGTTCCTCAATTTCTTCTGTGGCTTGGTGCCATACCTCTGTGCCCCTTCCTTTTCATTAGGAGTGAATTTTTCAGTTTGGTACATGTTTACTCTTGCCTCAGGTTCCGCAATGACTCTTTCTCCTTATGCAGAGCACAAATGAGCTTGAAAAGTGTGATATAAGGTGAGATTTGACACTTGTTCTCAATCACAAATTCACATGGAAAGAAAAAGGACTGACCCTAAAATGGCAGACAGCAGGACTTGTCACCTATAGTGTCCTCTGCCCCACTTCTGTGCATTGGCTTATTCTTACAATTCCACTGTGTTGATCAGGATGGTACATGTTTCTTTCCTATTGACCTGGATGGAAACTACCCTCAGTCAGGCCAATGGACAGGGCTTTGACAATGCAGGGATGAGTGAGTAGTTCTCCCTGTAGGTGGGAGGATGATGCATTCTCACTCCATGTTTTTAATGGACTGGAAAGAGCAGAGGGCGGCAGAAGCAGTATTAATTTTAACTATACAATTCTAAAAATGCTGCATAAGAGCTGATAACAGCACCACGTTGGCTGGGTCAGAGTTTTAATCTGTCTGTACAGAGAAGTGCAAAGGAAGGAGGGGATTTTAAAGGCACCTGTGTGGAGGCAAGAATCAGAATATGTGGACTAGGCAGAAAGAATATTGAACCATTCCTATTAGAAAGCCTATTATAAAGAGGTGAGAGAGGTGGGGAGGAAGACATTCAGACGTTGTCTTCATGGCAACTGTGCTGGTATCTTGTATTTGTTGCCCACACAGAAGGAAAGCAGGGGAAATTCAGATCCCTGAGGTCACATTTTTCCTCTTTGCTGTTTCACACATTCTTATCAGTATCTTTAAACAGCACAGCCCGTTTAAAAAAAAAAAAAAAAAAAAGAGTTACAGTATGTAAGACGTCTTAGCCTAGAAGAATATGTCTACCATTTTAAAGTGCACTCAAAAGCAGTACCTCTCATGATGGAATTTGTGTCAGCGAGTGTGCATATGTGCCCTCAAAGGAATTGAGGCCACGTCAGAGAGCAGGAAGGTCTTCTGTTTTATTTTTAGTAAGATAGTCATTGATTATTTGTCCCCTCAGATGAACATTATTCATATGTAAAAAATTTCTGGCTGTAGCACAAGGACTGCTATGCTAGATTGCGCTGAAGTTTGTCTCTGAACCTGTAACTTCAAAATTCAGAGGACTGTCTCACCCTTAGCATTTTGGTTTGTTTCTAATCCATCTCTCAGAAACCATTTCAAGTGCACCTAGAAGAAATCTTAGATCTGTGGTATTTTATTTTGAATGTTGACAACTTTTTACTGATCTATAAAGTGAGCAGTGTTTGTAGAAATTGAGCAGAGAAAAAACAGAGTTTATCCTTTAACACACACTTCAAAATGGGTTCAACTGCTTACATTTATCAATTCTCTTCATCCTTTTGTCTTACTTTGCTTTTCAGATTATCAGTTTATTAAATGTCTTCACACCACAGAAATCTCTGGAGGAATTCCAGGATGTGTAAGTAACACAGGCAGTAATTAAACTAAAGCTTTAGAGATGTGTGGGGCATTATAGTGTGCTTTGAAAGCAATAACTCAGCAAAATACATAAAATAAGCCCCTCTAAAAAAGATCATGTGTAGTCTACACTGTGGGTAGACAGATATTCTGCATTCCCATATTGAAAGCACTTTTGACACTTAAAAGGTGCAAAATACCAGGTTTCCTAAGCGCTGCAATAGTGTGCAAAGCCTGCTGGTGGCTCTTCTTGAGAGGGTTAGTGTGTTTGTATTTGCCTTCATGTGCAGAGGAAGGGGTACGAGTAGTTAAAAGGGCCTGCTTTTGTGTTTTTAGTTTGCTTGGGAAAGGATAGTAGTTATGTGACTCCCTGACGTTTGTGAGGTTTTGAAATGTGGCACTTCATTTTGAAATAATTTCCTGTAAAATAGACTGATATGAAATATTTCCTCATTTCATATTTGTTTTGATATAACCCTTGACTGCTTAAAATTACTTGCCAGGGGAAGTAGTGCTACGTGTAGAGGACAACTAATGTCTCTGCTGAACATTGCCCTGTTGCACAAGCGTTACTGTGTGTAGTATGAACCTGCCCTGAATTAACTTTTAAATATTCAGTGTTTTATATAGTTGTACTCCTTTTATCTTTCAGTCCTTCCCACATTCTGTATACGTTGTATGGAAATGTATTTCCATTCTACACCCTAGTATCAGTAGTGGAAACAGACAGATAGCACTGGGTGAAGTCAGGCAACTACTGTTCTGGTTTTGGTATACAGAATTTCTGCGTAATATTTTCACTGCAGACTTACGCAGAGCAGAGGAAGGAACTAGTGCTGGAGAGAAGACAAGGTGTGTAGCTCACATTGAAATGAAAAGCTGGTGTTTTCCCCAAAGTTGGAGAATGCTTTGATGTAGAGTTACAATTGTCTCATAAGAAATGAGCTGATGTGTTTAACTTACTGCTGTAGGGGATTGGGTTAACATCCTGCTGAGGCTGTTCGTGAAGCTTATTTATCAGAAGCACAAGACCAATTAGTTGTAATGAGAATTGTGTGAAGTCATGCAATCTTAGGCAAATTTTTGAAGACATTTCACCTGGGGTTGCATATTTTAGCCTCTCAGACATCTATACTGCTCTCCAATTCCTACTTGTACTGTGGTAGCCATTCCTCATAATGGTCAAAGGCAAAGCAGTCGTGTCATTTGGAAGAGCTTGTGGCTCTTCCATTTTCTGCATGTGTCGGTGTTGTGCTGCCTGCCTATGTAGGCTACAGTCTCTGCCATGGGGAATGCACCAAGAAAGGGCCAGCAATCCACCTGTTCTGCTGGGATGCTAAAAGAATGGTGTCTGCAGTGAGATGGTACAGTGAGAAACAAACACCACAATGGTACAGTTGTGAGTGGGCCCGGTCTCTAGCTCTGTTGCGCCCAGTCATCAGAAATAAAGTGAATTTTGAAGCATGAAAAGGCATTGTTACTTATTTAAGATGATGCTATGGTTCCTCTTCAACCCAGACAATAACCCTATGATTTCTCATTCAGTTACCTGGTAATGGAGTTAATGGATGCCAATCTGTGCCAGGTCATTCAGATGGAGCTAGACCATGAGCGAATGTCTTATCTACTGTACCAAATGCTCTGCGGTATCAAGCATCTTCACTCTGCAGGAATTATTCACAGGGTAAGGGGCCTTTGGTTTAAAACTTAAGGCAGCATATGACATTATCATGAAGACTTTAGAAACACTTGAATTTCTTGCGTACTGTGGATCGAAGCTCTATCTCCCAGTAAAATGACTGTAAACCTACAAGTCATAGTCCATCCCCTTAACAGAGTGGCTTCATGCTTGTGTTAGGAATGAGATTATTTGTGAAGTTAATCAGACAAAAAAGTAATGTGATTATAAAACAGAACAAAACAAAAACTATATAATAAGAGCTGGAAACCTTCAAAGTGATTATGATCTCTGAAATATGTAGATAAATGTTATGTACATCTACCGTGCATGACATTCAGATGCTTTGAATGGGTGTTGTGATGTGGTCCAAGTATTGCTTGATCACGATCTGCAGAGGTCAAGGCATATGGAATTGGAATATGCCATCATTCATGTGTGCTAAAACAAATGAAATGACTCCTAAGAATATATTAAATGCATCCTCTCATTTTGCTGTCCCACGTCCGAGTGCTGCACCTGGTAAGGATGCGGTACCTGGCTGTGAATGCCAGAGGCAGCCCTATGGGTGACTGTTGACAAGAGAGGGAACGGCTCATGTGACTGTGAGCAGGAGGCAATTCTGAATGGATTGAAAATACCCTGAGTTAACTTCTTTATTGAGATGTGCTTTTATTAATTTGGGATTTCCAGCTGAAAAAAACAAATCCAAAAATATTTCCCTTCTGCTATGAGAGGAAGAAGAGAAGGGCTGATAAAATGGGTTACAAAGTGGAGGTTGTTTTACAATATACAGAGGTCTCCTTTCTCGGCATGTTGTATGTTTAGTGAAGGATGATAGATTTTGCTTCCAGATAGTCATCCAGCAATGGATGAATTGAATTATAAATGAAGCCTTAAGACATCTCCAAATGTACAGTTGGAATCAATGTGTTAGGCTCACAGCACACACACAAAAAAAATACTCAAAGCAGCACTCTAATACTAATCCTAGTTTCTTGAACTTCTAAATGCAATTAATTTAACACCAGTAGGCTCCTGCTATCCAGGTAAAGCTCCACAGTATGCCAAGTTAGAACACCTTCCAGAAGAGTTTGCTAGAGAAACAGTAGCAAGGTTTTGCTGTGCATTTACAAGTATTTCTGATAGTAACTCTGAGTGTCAGGAGAGTAGAAGAATATTTGAAGGGTGACCTAAAATATCAATCCATGTCACAGCTGTGCCTGGCTTTATGAAGGACAGTCATATGTCTTTTCACTGTCTTTTGCAGGATTTAAAACCAAGTAATATTGTGGTAAAATCTGACTGCACGTTGAAGATTTTGGATTTTGGACTGGCCAGAACTGCAGGCACTAGCTTCATGATGACTCCATATGTGGTGACACGTTACTACAGAGCACCAGAAGTCATCTTGGGAATGGGCTACAAGGAGAACGGTAGGGCTGCAATTTCATAGCAAGCCAGTGCAACCTGAAGTGTAAGGTCTACCTCTACAATTGTAAGGGGCACCAGAAGGAGAAAAAGAAAATGTAATGGGAAATGACATCTTGAATTTAAAAGGCAGGTCATTTAGAGCAGTTTCTCACTGTTGTGAACTGTAGCTACAAAATGTTTTTGGGATACAATGCTGGTGAATTTATCAGTGGGGGATTGCAGAGTAATGAGAAACTTGTTCTTCATTGTGGTTAAAATTAACAAATACAGTTAGCTCTTTCTGACCAGAATGTCTTTGGCTTGTGGCTGTGCACCAGTGTGGGAACCACTAGAATTGCTGAACAAGTGATGTGTTCTAAATTTAAGTCTGGGTCTCTGAATTGTTTGAGGGGAAAAAAAGAGGTCCAAGCTGAAACAGGGAATCCTAACTCTTCCAGAATTTGTCCAAATCCAGAGCTAGATCTGAATTTCAGGAGCGGTTTCTGTCTTTATGATAAGTTTAAAGTCTCAGGTTTTGCTGACAGGTTTCATGTGGTCAAGATCTAGGTATAAATTTTGCAGTTTTAGGGTTGTTTTTTTTTAATGGAAAGCAGAGTTGGAGAGAAGAGGAAAAAGCTGAAGCTAAAAAACCATGCATCTAATTTGTACGTAATCTCCCTAGATGTAAATAGGATTTTGCTCTGAACAGTCTGTGAGGGATCTGGATACCTCTTGGTGCCTGGAAAGATTGTGAAAAGCAGGTAGGGTGTGCTCACTATAGAGAAGCAGGTAAGGAAGAATTCACATTTTGCGGGGGAAGAAGGGAAAATTTTAAGTGATTCTCATTTTGTAACAAACCTGAGAATTGCATCCAAGTGCCAGGTAGACCAGGCAGGAAAGAAGGGGATACAACATATAGTGGAGAAAAATCTGCTATAACTCAGATTCTGCTGTCAAAAGCTACCACTTCTGTGTTTAACAAGGACATTTTTCAATGATAAATACAGCAAACATCAAAACCAGGAGTTTATTAAAAAGTCTCCTACTTAATTTACATTGAAAAGATTATCTAAACTGCGGGAGAACTTTTACTAACAGCCAACTGCCTCCTGTAAAGGGCAGTGAAGCTGCTTCTGGAAGCTGATTCTGTGAGTTAAGCAAGAATAAAGGCATGTTCACACACCTTCTTCCAAAATTAGCAAGTCTCTGCATGAATTATTTGTAATGTTTATGAATTTACATTACACATTTTAATATGAAAGTCTAAAAAGAAGAGAATTATTAAGCAGAGTCTAAGCATACAGAATAATTTCTGCATCTTCCTTAAACTATTCTGTAACTGATATTTTTGATAAGTGCCATCAGAAATTTTAACTAGGCTCAGCACGCTTTAGGTAGTTCCTTAGTAAACAGAGTTCCTTCTATTGTGAAATGAATTATTTTGCCTTTTTTTTTCCTTTTCAGACATTTAGTAGATGATTACCAATGTTGTTGTTATTGTCCCTGAAAGGACGGATAAAGCACTTGCTTTTGACAGTATTAAAATTGCACCAAGAAAAAATTAGACACACTGTTGCAATGAAATACACAGCTGGGAAGGTACTAAGAATGTTTGCCACATCCAAAGGTCCTGATCAAATGCCAATTGAAGTTAACACAGAGACTTCCTTTGACTTCCCTGGGCAATGAATCTAGCTCAAGATGAGTGATCTAGTCGTACTTGTAAAGTGATAATAACGTAAACAGAGAAAGAAAACAAAATATTTTAAAATGAAGGTCAGCTGTCAGAGGAGCCAGTGTGCTTGAAGGCTCTGATCCAGCCCCCAAGGAACTCAATAGAAAAGGTCGTTCTTTGCTTGCCTGCTCTGGCCTATTGGCCTATGCTGCCACATTACTAAAGATCCTCTACTTTTTTTTTTCCCCCTTTTACTACGTACACTGCCTGTATAAGGGCTGTTCACTGCTTTCATTTTCTTTCTGCACTTGGTTGGCTAAAGATGCATAATTATAACCAGTTTGCTGCCCTTCTGTGGAAGGTCCCAAAACTGTCACTATGAAGAAAACTCTGCCACTGCCTCAGGCATGCTCTTGCTGTCCCATGCCCCTGATACCTGTACCCTCCTTTTCCCAAATGGAACATTCCACCTTTATTTTGTTTTACCAAGAAATCAGTTGTTTGTTTGTTTCTTTGGTTTGTTTTGGATTGCTTTTGAAGGATAAGAAGGGGGAAGAAAAAGAGGAGACACTGGTAGTGTAGGTCAAACACAACCACAAAATGAGGATTCAAAGCTGAGAAACAATGTAGTCTTCTAAAGCATTTGAAAGACCTTTTTTCCCTTCACATGGAATATAGGTCTTTTCTCTCTGTGCATATCTGTCTAGCCTTTTTGCTTGTAAGACTTAAAGGGCAAAAGCCCCACCCCAGACCAAGCCAAGTGGATAACGTGACTATGCATATTGCATCTAAAAGCCAAAGGCAGGATCAGAAAGATGAGAAATGCTCTTTGTGTTGTTGGTACTTGTCCTGCAAAGTGTTTGTTCTAGCATTTATTTTGAGCACCTACACAGTAAAAAGCAGAGTCCACACAGGTCACACTCTCCAGTTCTTTCCAGTCAATATGTAGGTACAGAGAGATACATATAGATAGATACCTATAGATAAGACATAGGTACAAATCCTGAAGCAGGAGTTTTAAATAACCCTTAAGAGTGGTATTTATCCATATGGCCTTTACTCGTGTGAGCAGTTCCATTTGGAACATCATGTGTACTGCTGCAGAGCAACGCAGTCCTGCAGGACAAAGCCTACCTTGCCTGGCTGCAAGTAGGATTTATTCCAGATTATCATTATCTGGGTTTGTTGGTTTTTTTTCTTAAAAAAAGAAAAAAAAAGTTGTTTTTTCATCATAAACTCATTGTATACCTTGGGCCTGTGCAGTTGTTAACTTGATCTTACCTGCTAGCTGTGGACCTTTCCCCAGAAATGTGGATTTAAAACTTTTTCCACCATTGTTACCAACTACTGTTGAGCTGACTGACACAGTTTTCACTTTGTCTATTTTAGCTTTTGGTGAGATGTAAAATAACCCAACAAAACCACAAAACAAACTGTACTGTTCTGGTCAACCTGCTCTTTCTCCCCTCCTTTAGGAGTGAAAAGTCGTAGTTAACTTTGCTTTTTTTTTCCCTTCTTCTTCACTTCCCTGTCTCTGCTGTTCTAGTGGATATATGGTCTGTGGGATGCATTATGGGAGAAATGGTTCGCCACAAAATCCTCTTTCCAGGAAGGGACTGTATCCTTGTGCCATTTGCTGCAGCTTCACCTATTATTTGTTCCTCTCTTCCACCCCATCCCTTTTACCATATAATGACTGTACCAGGAGTGTAAGATAGAAGCAAAAAGTTGAATCCCAGAGGTATGAGTAATGAACAGAGCGCACTACTGATATGAACAAAATTAAAAATGAAAAACAGATGCACAGAATTATTTCAGTCAAATAAGTTACTTTATTTTAAAACTCCTAATCATTCCATTTTATGTAGTCTTTATGTCGTACTAATAAGCAATATAGAAAACAAGCATTATGATTGCAAATTGGATAGCTTTACTTATTCTTCAAACGAAAAATAAGAAAAAAAGAAAAAGAATCCAAACTTGGCCCATCTGGTTTCTGTAAATCTGTTTTTCTGCTTTTATGTTTTGGAAATAGTGACTTCATAACATTTGTGGTGACATCATAATCTTTTGCTTGCTAATGCATCATGGATTTGGATTAATCTCAATGCTGTATGGGCTCAGAGTTGAGTCAATACAACATTTTTTTATTCTTTAAAACAAAACAAAGAATTTGACTCGCCCAGTTTAAGGCAACCATTTATCTGTTGTGGTGTCCAAATTGGCCTGAAATCAGATTCTCTTGATTTAAAATTGGACTTTCCTTTACTTGCATGAGGTCTGTGTCATTACTTAAACTGTATTTCCCTCTAATCTTGTTGTTCTTGTCTTGGGTGATATTATTTTTACCACTTCCAAGGTGGTGAAAGCAATATTAGAAAATGAAAACAAAAGAGGAGGTGTTTGCTTAGCCTTTGGTTTATCACAGGCTAAGCAAAGCAATTTGCCCACAGTGTTTGGGAAGTGTAAGTAGTGTGTATTTTGCCCATCAGAATTAAATGCAGCCGTATAACGTTTTCCACTTTCAGAAACAAAAAGGCATATTATTTTCAGCAAATTGGCAGAAAGTCACCATAAAAATCTGGCATAAGCAGACACTGGCAGTTGGTGTGGAGAAAACCGAGCCTTTACAGACATGTAGTCCTGGAAGTAATTATTTTTTTGCTGTCTCTTGAGTGATTCCTGTAGTGTTTGATAGAGTTAGGTCTTGCGTGTCCTATTTTCACAGCTCTCCTGACTTTCTGAAAACAGCTGTGCCCAGTAGCCAGGTGAAGATGCAGTTATACTTTACTGGCAGGTAGATGGGGAAACTGCATGTATCTCCTGTTTGCTGAGGAGGAAACAGTAACATTGTACTGGCATCCAGTCATATAGGAACATGGACTGGAAAGTTATGGGTTGCAAAACATGACAATGAAGTAAGAATGGTGGTGTTTCTTAGTAGTTGATATCTTCGAGATGTCACTCCATAGGTACTGAGCTTTTCCTGCAACATGTGGAGCAGGCTGCACACCACCTTGTGCTGTAAGCTGAATGCGAAGAGCAGCTCCCAGCATTCATGAGACCTGTAATTCAGTGTGATAGTTATCATGTGTTTCAGTGGTAACAACACCTCAGAAACACCATCATAACTCTTCTTCCAAATACTGTGCTCTTTTCTTTTTTTAATGAAAAAACTAACAGTTCTTTTTATAAAATCTAAATGTCCTATAATACACTTGAGGTTCAGCTGTAAATGCTGAGGATATTTCCATTTAGTCTATTTGGAGAGAAGTCTAAGTTTTTAGTTGATAAGCAACTAGAATACAGGAAAAAAGCTATTTTAATGTAGAATTGAGTACTGTGGTTAGTGGGTTGCTCTTCTTTTTGAACAACAAATAGTATTTAAGAGTGATGTTCTTCTGCTCATTTCCAGAAAGAAATAAATGCTATATAATTTAAACAACACAGCTTTTTAAAAATCATTCGGACATGATAATTACTTTGTTCCCGTCTGGCTGTGACAACAATCTCATGTGGTGGTGTCTTATTCAGGGATAACAACAGAATATTTTAAAAATACCTTTTAACATTTCAGTATTAGTTAGAAATAACAACTGTTGTTTAAGAGATGCAGAAAACTTTGTGTAAATTGTGGGGTAGTCCTACTTTTTAAATCATTGGAAATCCCATACCCTAAAATGCAGCGTATGTGGGCTGGGTAACAACTGCTACCACGTTTTAGTGGTGGGTTTATTCAGGTGAGTTGGAAGGATTTCTTTTTTTTATTAAATTAAAAAAAAAAAAGAAGAATTTGTATATTAATTTCCAAGTCAATACTCATTTGTTAACCAGTTTGACCCCATGAATAAGGGTTTTCAGTGTTAGAATGACTGGCTTGTATATGGGTCCATACTGCTTCTCCGACCATGGCTGTTGAGCAGATCTAGTTGCCTCCTAGGAAGAGCTGGAGAAGCATTTATGCAGCTGCAGGTACACTTCACAGAACAACATTACAATAAAGCTTCCCTTGGGCTACTTAAGGCCTTCTACCAGTGGGTTTTCTAGCTGGAAGGGACAAGTCTATAAGGAAACTAAAAGTTTTGGTTCTTTTTAATTATTCAGAAGAATGACTACTGTGCGTACTTGCTATCAGTGTAACGAGCTTACTCATTTGTAGTGTGAAGTAAGAACATTAATATATGGGACAGTATGCATCGAAGAAAAATTTCACAGCTGCTGCCAAGTTTTATGGAAAGAAAAATTTTAAAAAGGTAATCTTAACTAAACCATTGCACTGAGTTACGCCATTGCACTTAGGTGCTGCTAACTTTAAATGAAATTTCATTTTTAAAGTCTCCATGGAAATTAAAACACAGAGAAGATTAATTTCAGATCATCTCATCTACATAAATAAGAAACTCTAAGTTACTATAAGAAAGCTCTGACATCTGTGTAGACTACAGATAGCAAGAAAGAAAAAAGTCCAAACTTACTCTATGTTGCTATGAATATCCAAAATGGATTGTGAAGGGAAGCCAGCATTAACAGATCAAGTTAATGTTTTCTGTGGCCAGATTTCCAAATATTCCTTTGTTCGCCAGTTGTCTTTGAGTGGTGGGATTAAGAGATGCTCTCTGACATCTGACAGAGAGTATTCCATTGTATTTTCCCAGGAATTTATATGGGAAAAAAAATTCCTTGCCGTAGGGAAAAAAATCTGATTCAAGAAAGTCTTTTAGTAAAAAAAGTTTCCATTCCATTATTCATTAGCAGAATTTGTGCATTTGCAGTATGATCTGCATTTATTAGCAGGTAAAATCCTAGTGTTTTGAGTGCGTGTTGGGGATTTTCTTAAACTTTGGTGTAATAAAACCTCTGCACTTCTCTTTGGTGCAGTCTGTTGTTTTTCATGTTCCCAGTAGTATTTTCTTAAGCCTTGTTTTGTCTTTAAAAAAAAACCACACCCAAAAATCCCCCAAAATTTAGCATCAGGATTATTTAAAAGAGACTATTACGAATGGCTGGCCTGGCTCTCCGGATTGGAGACATGGTACCGGCTGGTACATGTTAGCCTGCTGCTTAAGAGTCTGTTAGCTATGATGGCATTGATGGTAAAGTTTGGATTTTATTCAGCTGGATGATTTTTCCCTGGGTATATGGTATTTTGTTTGAGACTCAGGATTTTTTTTGATGGTTTTACTGGGGGAAGTTTGCTCATATGGGGTGAGGTCTGGCTCAAAGAGACCAGCATAGCTGTGAAGATGATTTGGCTGTTGCCATTCTTCTATTTCTTTTTTAATTCAGATATGTATACTCTAGCAGTTTATAGTGCCATTTGTACTTAGTATAAAAACTGCATGCTGCCCGTGATCTGCATGGTGTTTGGAGTGGATCCCAGCTGCTACAATGAAGATGGTTCATCGCTTGTTTCCCAATAGTCCCCTTAAAGATTTTCAGCATGGGTCTGGACATGCAGTTTTGAAAGTGGCCAAGTGTTGAGGTGTAGATATGTGCTACACCTACTGCTGCCTCATACATATTTCAGCCAAGGCAAGTTAGTTGCCTTTTTAGGCACTTAGGAAAATTGGATGGTCTCAAAGATCATTTTTTTTGTTTGTTTGGTTTTTCCCCCCTCCTTTCTGTGCCATTAATCAGCTTTTGCTTGATGGCAACTCTACTAATTTGAGCTGAGTTTCACTGGTACAGTTTAGCAGAGAATTTAGAACTTGGAGACAAAACAGATAGTACTGAAGTGTCTTTTGTCAAGAGTGTGTAGGTATTTGGTCAGGATCAAAGTAGAGGACTGGAACACACTCAAAATCACATATCGTTTATCAGAAATGAAAATATACAAGTATACTTAAACGATATGCTAACCTGTTTGTATTGTAGCAGGAGAGACTACCTGCGGGATTCCTGCTGGAAGAGGTAAAATGAGCGTACTTGAATACTCTTGAGATATGGGAAGAGATACTTGAAGGTCAAAATTTAAATTCATCTAAAAAGTGGGTCTGAAGCTAGCAACTGCAGGATCTGCAAAACATGTTTTAAATGTTACTGTCTGTTAGGTGCAATGTAGTGTGTTCCACATTCCTTGGCAAGCTTCTCCATAGGGGTCTCTTACTGCAATGCTTTTTTTTTATACACTTATATTCAAAAGAAAATGGGAGACAGGGAAAGGCATGAGTATTCCTCATGCCTCCACTCATTTTTCAGCTTGCATCTCAGGATTCCAATGGCCTTTTCTTAATATACGTGTACCTCTTAATATCCTGTGACATCCCTTCCCATCCCTCTGCAAGCTCTGGTGTTCTGAAAGGGACAGTGGAGCATGAGTTACCAAGTAAAAACAATAGTTTTTCAGCACTTGTTTGGCACTGCAACCTAAGAGCCAACCTCCGAGGAAGAGCACAGATTTAGATGTAATTCATATCTCCTCCTGCATTCCTCTAGGTGGACCAGGCTCTGGCACGTGCCTGTCTACTGCAGATCAGTTCTGTCTGTGCAAAATGAAGTTGAGCATCTGCTGGTCTGAATCCCAGAGAGGGATGGCTCAGCTGTGTCATAAGAAGGCGTGCTGCATATCAGTTTGGAACTCACAGAAAGTTTAAAAAAAAAAAAGGATATAAATTCATACATTTGTTTGAAGCATCAAACTTGTAAAATTGTGGCAACTCCCTTTTAGGCCATCTAGAATCTGTCAGTAGAGTAGCTGAACTCTATAGTGTTTTGCAACTTCAGTTGCAGGTAGTAAATTAGAAGTCAATAATGCAATATTCAAACACTTTGGAACCGTGTTACTGTTATTGAGAAATAATAAGGTTTTAATTACATCCTGTGGAAAGTGGTGTTTCAAATTAGAAAGGAAAGACTTTCTCAGGAAATCTTAATGGATTCAGCTAATACTGTGCTGAGCACTTGTTAAAACATGTTGAAATTCATGCATATAATAAATACAAGTATGAAGGGAAGGTTTCAGGAATCTCAGTGAGGTCCTAAGATTGGAATGTCACAAAACTGGGAGTTTGCTATGATTTCGACAGAATTGAGGGCAGCAAGGGTTTGGTGGGTTTGGGAGGGTTTTAATCTTTTTCAAGCGTTTGAGCCATAGTCACACTTGTCATTAGGAGTACTGCACATCATGAAGTTTCCTTGGCATTGGCATTCTGAAGCCTTTGTAGCTGTGCTATCCAGAGCTTGTGGGAAAAAAAGCAGCTTCACCCATGTATTACCAAGAATTACCAAGTATTTTTATAAACCATGTCCTTTTTTATTGCATAGAAATAACAGAAAAAAAACCTGTAAAAACAAGGTACAGTGTCCAATACAGACTGCTCTATTTTTCTTCCTGAAAATTCAGTAAGGGCCTAGAAGTGGTTCTTCAGAGCAGATCTCAGTGCAGACCTGCAGGAGCACTCAACAACAGAGATGGACGTAAAGGGAGGTCCTACCCAGCAAGGTATCTTTTCATTTCAGGAGGGTTTGGAGAGAGAAACTCACTGTGTTGGGACAGGCATGCTCAGTCACCTTGAAATTCTACTGAAGTTTGCACCTCAGCCATTGGGAAACAGCACTGTGTGCTAAATATTTTGGCCTACAATTACACAAATAAAATCAGGTATCATAATTTGCTTGATAAATATGTCTATCATAGTCTTCTCAAGTCAGTTTTGAGGACATGACCATCTCTTTCAGCTTGCAGAGGGGTTATTTCTGCATCACTAAAACAGGAGCTATTACAAATTTGAATGTTGGCATTCTCACTAATGCTCTGGGCAGAGAGAGAAACTGTGAACTAGCTCATGAGGTTGAGAAAGGTAGCAAAGCTCATTCAGCTGTGCCTGCCTCTCTGGTCTCCAGAGTTTCCCTTGTCATGCATTTCATTAATTTTAATTGGAATGTCATGATTTTCATTGAATGATAACTGGAGCTTACTGAGTGCAGGTCTGAAGAGCCACCTCAGTAGGAGTTTTAGCAAGGACAGCTGCAGATTTTCCTTATGGGGTCCCTTTCATTATGTTTTGTCAAGTCCCAGAGAACCTGCAATTTGGCAGGGGGAGAATGCAGGGCCATTATGAAGGAATGAGGAAGGAAACGAGCTATGGTGTCTTCAGTGTTAGAGTGACATCCATGCTTTTTCCAATTCATCCAGCATGGTAGGAGCAGCTTTCTGCAGAAACAGAAAAGGAAATTGTATCCACAGCTGAGTTACAAGGGAGGTGTCCATGGAAGGTTAGCTTGGATCCTTTCCATATAGAGACATCTTTGTCTAGTTCTACAATTCCTGATCCTTCTGCACCTTTGCTGAAGGGAATCTGAAACCTGGAAGAATAAGCAAGCACTCATTTGGGTCAGTACGTGACACTAAAGCACAACAAGGAAAAGATGTTTTATTAATGTTCTTCAATCCCGACTCTCAATCCTCACCATTAATTCTGATCACCTTCCCTGTGAAGGCTGTGTCAGCAGCCAGACCAGACTGTTTCCCCAGGACACAAGAAGGCTTAGGGGGCAGGGGGCATGCATGTGCAGCAACAGAGCAACTTCTGTTCACCCTCCTCAAACTCTCTTGAAGCCCCTGGGGAGGTTTTGGAGGTTCCTGTGGAGGACGGGTTAATTCCCCAAATGTTTTGCAAGACAGCCTTGGCACAATCACTGTAGAGAGTATTTCTTAACTGTTTGGCATGGAATCAGAACCAGGAGGTGGCCCAGAGGTTAAGATTTGGTGTAAGAGTGAAGTATTTCCTTTGTTGAGGAGAACACTTGCATGTGGTTTGTGGTGGGCATTTATTCAAGGGGGCTATGCCAGGGACATTTGGTGTCCTTGGAAAACTTACTTGTGTTTTGAAGTATATGCACACTCAAGAACATATTTCAGAGCGGCTCTGCGCAATAATCTGATTTGTATGGATTTTGAACAAATTAAAAATCCCCTACTCTTACTAATTCAGGACACAGGTATTCTAATGGAGAAGGGGCTTCTCATTAAGGGCTACCCAAATCTCAAGAATTTGACTTCAGAGAGTTGTGAAAAGTTGTAGGTTTAATTCGTTAACACTGTTTCATGTGATCTTAAAACATAAAGGCAAATAGTTGCTAAACTGAAGTTTTACCTAGAGTCACACAGGTCTCTGACTATGTTAGCCTGCATTTGATCAAAGCTTAGGGATATTCCACGTTGGTGGAGTAGTACCAGGGTTCATTAATATCTTGCATTTGGAAACAATCTTCAACCAAAATTAAGCTTTCAGTGCTTTGGAGTTGAATGCAAATGTTTAGAGATTGTGGTTGGTTTGTTTTTCTGATGCTTGTATGACTGAAATTACTCAGGTGACATCTGGATTGATGTTGGACTAAATGAAACTGAGGTTTGAGACTTAAGTCTCTGTACTGCAAGTCTTTTATGGAGCTTTGCACGAGTCTCGGTGCCTTAATGGGCTTCTGACAACCACTGCTGTATATGCTGAAACTTCAAACCCCCAACTAACTACTTTTCTTAAACGCACAGTGAAACTCTGGGTTTTGATTTGACTTATTTCAAATTGGCTCAGGAGGGAGAAAAGAGGCAGCAGTCAAGAAGGCACTGTTTTTTTCTCTTCAGACATTGGTTATATTCAGATGTTCATCTTTGCTTCTTCTGATTTGGAAGTTTTCAAAGAGCTTCCCTCCCAAAACCTCAGGAGTAAAGGAGAATAATCATCTCTGCTTTACACAGTTTAAAGTTTAGTAAGTTCAACTTCTGTGTCTGTGCTCTGGAGCACAGCATAGAGCAGTAATGTCAGAAGGCAGCCTCTGAAAATAAAAAGGAATTAATAACAGATGAACAAACAGCTGCTTGCTCTATCTTTTCCTGATATTTTGCATGCCATTTAGCTTGTGATGAAAGCAGCAATAATTTGCATCTCTAGGTTTGCTTATTGCTTCCAAATAAGTAGCCTTTTATTTATTTCTTTGTTTATTTATTTATTATGTAGTGATGAAGCTTTTCATATGCTAAATAAAGCAACAGGGAACCTTAGACCCAAGGCATGTAAAGGTTTCCACAGATAGGACATTTGCCTTCAGAGTCAAATCCACTTTAAACTGTTGCTCAATATGGAATTATAAGAATAAATTTAACAAAGCAGCATGATGCTTTCATTTTTTTCCCCACAGTTTCTGGCCCTGAGAGACCAGTCTGTCCCTTTACTTGCTTCCATGCCCTATGACTTATCATAGAGCAAGGACAGCAGAGGTAATGTGGTTTCATGGTACTGGTATGGGGAAATCGCCACCTTAATCCCATACTGGATATAAGGAGTCTGATTTTTATCTCATGTTCTAGTGTAAATTGTGGTTAGTTTTGCTTGACCCAGCTGAACTGCTCTGCTCTGTACAACATAAATAGTCCCCCGGTTTGCTCTGAATTTCAATGCAGAAGGTACAACTTAGTGCTTCTGTGTCTCAACTGCCATATTTAGAAATCACCATTTCCTATCATGGCTGATGAGATTCTCAGGACCCCTATTATGGACTGCTGGCTTCACTGAGAATCAGTGGAAGTGAGCCAAGAGGCTCTAAAGCAAGCATTAAAGCATTATTGGAGTTGAATGATGCCAACAAATTCTATTCATACCCCTGAAAAAGGGCTAGATATGTCTTAACAAGGACCCAAGTTCCTTTTGTGGCTTCTGGCAGTTCAGCTTGTGAAACTATGGATGGATCTCTGGTAACTGAAAGGATAAAGCAAAAGCCATTTGCATATCCTCATTGAATAGAGAGACCAGCATTCATTTACAATACAAAGCAGTATAAACCTAGGTAATTAATGCAAATAAAAACTTAAAGAAGACAGAAGTAATTGGTAAATTTTAATTACAAAGTTGTATTATGAGACAGTAGCCAGCTGTGGGTCTCACTTGCTTTTCTGTATTGTATAGTATTGTCTTTCATCCACATGGGTAAAGAAAGCTGTTGGGGTCAATTTTTGTCAGACCTGCTATGTTCTCATGAAACTTGTGTGCTCAATCAGAAAAGCTTCTGCAGAGAGCAAATGGCAGGTCTGTATCTGCGGTGTGGGCTACAGGGTCTGTCCTATAGCATGATTGGATAAGTCTTCTCATTTATTTGTTATTCTGTTCCTGTTTTCTTGTTTACCTTCATTTCATTTTTGTTTTCAGTTGACATGTGGTCAGTAGGGTGCATCATGGGAGAAATGATTAAAGGTGCTGTGTTGTTTCCTGGCACTGATCGTATCCTTCCTAGCAGCCGTTTTGGCCTCAGTGGGTACTTCCAATCCTTTTGCCTCCAGCCCCTTCCTACTAGACTAGTGCTGACTTACATTTGTACCATACCTCAAGAGCTAGATTAAGTGCCGCTGCAAAATCCTTGTGAACCGAAGTGTCAATAAACCACTACTGCCTCTCAGTTAAAAGCCTTAGGTGGAAGCTGCAGCGGGTGTAGTGTAGGGAGATGGAAAATGACATCCTATGTGGTCCATCAGAACTGCTTTCTGCAGCCAGTGACTACTTGTTTTTAGTTTTGTTGTTGTAAATATCTGTATCAATTACGGGGTGGGGGGGGTAGGGGTGTGTGTTCATAAATGACAGGGTTTTTTACATTCTGGTTTTAACATGGTAGGCACCAAGTCATGGTTTACCTCAGGATGGTAAGAGGTTCTGCATTTTAGGAAGAAGGTATGATCAACTCAGACATGACTTTTAGAAATGTTTATTTCTTTCCTTGTTTGCTCTGCAAGTGGTATTGAAGTAGGAAAGTAAGAAATTACTTCAACTGGGGACAACTTCTTCCCGTGACTAAAATTATCACTTATCTTTGTAGCAACTTGATGACTCAAAAGGCTGGGAATTTCCTTGGAAACTTGTAGTTGACTTAAATTTGTCATCCTTTATTTAAGTACATGTAGCTATTATGTGAAAGCAGAATGTATTTTTGATATCAACCAGAAATTATTTATAAATAAATGCATTGAATCAGTGGAAAAGTGGTCCAAACAGTCTAGGTATATGTGTGTTTTCCTTAGAGACCATTCTGCATTCAGGTGTGAGGCAGCCATAATTCTTACTTTATTTGATGCTTTTTTAAAGCTTTGATATGTACACTGTTACTTACCAGATTGTGAAAGTGGTTTCTTCTTGTGCATAGCAGCAACCAAGCTCCATGCATGTTTGGTCTAATTCCAGTGTTTCATGGTCTACAGGATTACACAAACGAGAAATGGAGGTGACCTGTGTACAAGTTTTCCTTTGAATTTAAACTCTGTACTTAGATGACAGAGGATTTCACAGGCATTATTAATTTTTATGGAACTTTCTCTGAATGTGTGTGCATGTACACTAAGGTATAAGTGTGTGTGTATATGTACACATACTAATCCAGTTTAGCACTTTTGGCCTTATTCACACTTTAAAGGGTTCAATATTTTGATTAAAATTTGAAAACAAGTAGTATCTGAAGAGCATGAAAGAAATGAAAGTAGGCAATGATATCATTAATATTTTCACAGCCTCGTCTGCTAAGATTCTGATCTGTGTTTCGTCCAAAATGTTGGATGAGCATATGCATACTGAAATCAACACTAAAATTCCCATACATTTTCATATGATCTGGAACACATCTCATCTGCATATGTGCAAGTAAACTTTTCCCTTTTATTTGTTAAATTAAACCATTAGCACCTATTTGTGCTTAATGGAGATTTGACCCAGGCTGGCCTTGTGTATTCTGTGAACGTGGAGTGAGAAACTTAAGTGTGGGGGTTAGCATAGTTCTGTGTTCTAGCTGGAACTGTTTTTATGTTAATAGACTTAGGTTTTATAAGATATCATCTAAAGAAATCCCCAAGTAAGTACAAAAAGAATTGAATGTGTCTTATATGGCACTTCAAAAACTGGTTTCTTTGACACAGCTGCATACTTGTTAAAAAGAAATCACGCAAAGCCTCTATAATTAAACCATTATGTGCAATATTATTATTGCAATAACCTCACAGAAATTGGCTGTGATTTGTTTGGGATTATTCTGTAATCGAGCTCATGGTCTTTATTGTATTTATAATGCCTTGCTAAATTTGCACTGTTTTATGTACCATGCTGCTTTTCTTCTGCTGTTCCATGAGAGTCTATTCTGTGAACAGAGAACGATGCTGTCTCTTGCTTTCAGGCCACCGAGCAACCCTCCTCAAAGCCACTTTTTCTCCACATCCACCCCCCCTCGCCTCTCCCCCACCGCTGAGCAGCCACTGGCAGGGGTTCAGCACGTTTTGTTCCTGTGCCTGTCTGTGCAGCTGAAAACCAGCCAGAAAGTTGCAAGGGCAGACCCATCCTGCTGAGATGGATGACCTCGTGGCATCTTCTTCCTTAAATCTGCATAGAAAATGCTTAGCATTTCTGTAAAAGCAGTTATTTCTTCAGATGTGTCATGGAGTTGGGCAGCTTTATAATTCCATCAGCAGGGACTATGAGCCCTAAGAGCTTGAGGGCAGCATACTTAAGGTTGTATTAAAGTGTAGAAGGAGCAAGAGTAATTGGAAATCAGTTTGGTTTGGTTTGGTTTGGTTTTTTAAAAAAAAGCTGCTTTTTTCAACATAAAATGCATGTAGACTGGCAGAGTACCAGAATTTGTTATCAGCAAGTTTTTCTTCACAGGCAGTGCTTCATTTCACACCACCACTGTGGTTTGAAAAGTACTTAATACTAGTTTGTGACAATTTTTATGCATAAATAACTGTGAAAATCAGTTTTGAAACTGAAAGATTGAATATTCATGAGAAATGTACTGTTTGTTGTAAATTGACTACAAAATTTACTGTTTGGCGTTTTCCAGCAGTTCAGGAGTATAGGTCATTTGATATTGTTTCAGTTAGCTGAACGGGCCATTTAGTTCTGTAAACTGAAACAAGTTCTGTAGCAAAATAGAGCCATCTTACATGGTCGTCGAAAATTCACAAGCAGAAAAATAGAAAACACCTTTGAGTAAGTGCGGGGTGGAGTGGTTAGCTAGGCTGCGGTTCTGTTCCACTCTGGTATCCACTTGAATTCACTGAAATCACTTGAGTGGAGCTGAGAACAAAAGCCACCTCTATTCTTTTTTAAACTCCAATCGTGAGTGAATGCTTTGCAGTGTCCAAAATCCCCATGGTCTTTACTGATGCTTGAAATTTTTTGAGTATTCACGTGATGCAGTTCATTGTGAACTAAACCTTTTTCCTTTTTTTTTTAATGTTACATAAAACTTCTTTTCAAGGTTGACAGCAGTTCTGCTTACAGAGAAACTATTATCATGAAGATCCGATACAGTTGTGCCTCGAGCAAGGAGAAAATGGCAACATGGTTTGTCGTGTTGCCTCAGGAGCAGTTGTAAAGCTGACTCTACCTGTGAGTTGACATTTGCTCCATGTGTTCTTCTGAAAATTATATGAGGGGCACTGTTACTCTTTTCTCCCCACTGCTTAAATGATCTGAAGGAGGTAAGAAGGTGCCTTAGTCCTCTGGCAAGTTGTGAAAGTGGTAGTTTTACACAGATTTTTTTTGTTTTTAAACTGCTGAATGCACTTTGGGCAGACAAGGCAGAAAATGCCTTTAAACTCTGAATGCTTCGGGAGATAAGTATATATTCAATAGAGAGACGTAAGGTTAGCGTGATGTCAGCTTCTCTCAGTATAAATCACAGATGATCATACAAGCTATCGCTTACAGAGCCTTATTCTACAACTGCAATCACGTTACACATGTCACAGAGATTGGGGTACATGGTTTTTATGCAGTTTTACAGTTCATTTAGCAGGTACTTAATAATGCTAATGTTCATAGGCTGCCTCCTAGGCTAAGTACATGATCATCGTGCATCCGGCTGTACACGTTACAAAGACAGGAGTACTAAAACAAAAGGTTCTAGAAGGCTAGAAACAGTCTGAAGTACTACAAGTAGATACTGCAATGGTGAAGAGACATCCACAAGTGAAATGCTAATACTTACCCAAGGACAAGATTGCAGTCCTGTGCTGCAATATCGGGACTATCCACTAAGCATTGATTTGCTTGCTGCTGTGTAAGCAGAGATGCTCAGCAACTGAATGAAGTGCCAGCTGAAAACAATACCGGCTGAGAATTTTAGTGAAGGTGCCATTATAGATATGCATCTAAAGGGTTATTGACAGCTACACAACCAACATTGCTGTCTCTTAACTTCCAAATGATGAATGGTAATCTTCTGAAGTAATTTTCTTTATGTGCTACGTGTTATTTTTATCATCACCACGTCTTATTATAGCATATAAATAGCAACCACTATCCTTAACATTGCAAAATATTTTCTGTTACGGTCTAATTTTTACAAATGCCACATTCTTCTCAAAGCATTCACCTTGGCACAGAATATGCACTACACTTGCTGTCTTGTCAGATGCTAGCATTTTCAATTTCTTTGCTGTGTTTTTTGTAAACTGTGTTGACATCAGTATGTAAATTATGGGACTGTGGAAAAAATATTTATCTGACACTGATGTCTGCCACAGTGAAGCTGGTTAGTTTGGTTTTTATTAACAGATTTACTTTTAAAAAAGGTCCAATTTAAAATAATGAAAATGAGCTGCTCATAGTAATTATTCTAATTTTTACAAGTTAGGAGCATCAAGAATTTGTACCCAAAGCAATGCAGTTAGTTTTTATTGGTGGAACATGCACATTTAAGGAGAAAACTATCAGAAAGGTGGTTCCCTTCAGATTTTGAGATTGAGAAAAGGTTAACTTACCCTGTCTGTCTGTTATGAAGAGTTCCATGTCCAATTTGTTTTTGTTGTGCCTACCTTAACAAAAGCAGTATTTGACATGCCCTAGTCCTAACCATCTCCAGAAGCAGCATGTTTAGCCAGAAAGAGCAAATCCTGCTCCAGTGCAGTAAAGCTAGTGTAGATGTGCTGCTTAACAGGTGAAGGAAGTGGAGTCCAGTATGCTGGGCGGGGAAGCATAATTCCCCACCATCACCATCCAGCACAATTCCAAAAGCTCTGTTATAATTAGGCATTTTGGCAGAATTACTTGTTTTCCACATCGCAGTCCACAGAGACTGCTTTAAAAGGATTTTAGGAAGAGGCTTTTCTAGCACAGCCACGCTTCAGAGTAGTGTGGAAAAACAATGGTTGGTCTTTGGTGATCGGTTGGCTGTTAGATTTGCAACAGGAGACTTTTCCTCTCCTTTTTCAGGAAGAGAAACATGAATGATTACAGTAAGTTACTGCTAAAGGTTAAACAGCTGAGCACAGACAAGTTTTTGACTACCAGTGAAGAATGAACGGGCTTAACTATACACGCATCATAATATGTTTTTATTTGTATTGCAACTGCAAAACCTCACTGTTGAACACAAGAAAATATAATCATTGACTAAAAAAAAAGTATGATTTACACAGACATAACATGAGAAGGAAAAAGAAAAATTATTGCCATTTTGAGGCTAGCTAGCTTCAGTACAAAGAAGATAATTTGTTGTCTAAATTTCATATTTTAATCACAAGCTATTAATTTGTGGAACTGTAAAAATGCTTTTAATATTTTCTGATTGAGACAGATAAGTATTGTAAGTTTTCCCTTACAGGCAAGCTCCATTTCCTTAGTTGTTTGAGTATTTGCAGAAATGTAATTTAACTGAAGTCTGCAGGCCAACTGAAGGAACAAAACTGGTCCCTAATTCACACTTCTAAAATAGATTGCGTCAATGCACACATTGCATCAATGGGAACAGAAACAGAAGTTTCCTGAAAGTAAACTTTCACCCTATACCTCTAAACAGATTACTTCACTGTGAAATCTGATTTTTCTAATAGAAGTACCTTATTGTGTATTCAAAATATTATTTTCCCATTAGAAATGTTGTGCATTTGCTTTAGAAAAATACGTCTCTTCAGCTGCAGTTCAGATTCTGGTTATTTTCCAAGTAAATAACCAAGTATTTAGAAAGCAAAGGAGAATAATCCGTAAGACAGTATTAGAGTGCAAAGAGAAAAGGTGGCTGGGAAGCTTGAGGCCACCTGAGGCCTCACTCAATGGTAAACCTTCATTCAAAATATACCCATTTTAGGACTATTTTCTTAAATAAGTTTCTTTGCTGTAACTTAGTATGGCCATCTTAATGTTAGCAAAAACCTCACAGTGTTAGTGCCAGGGACAAACTAATAAATCCAAGTTAGATCCCTTCTTCTGTCTTAAGTCATACAGGTGCTATTGTGTATAGTTGACACATTTTCCTTGGTCTTGCTTGGGGCAAGGGACAGCTGAGGTGATTCAAATAGCTTTAAAGCAGGCATTTTGTCATCTTCCAGAGTTTTGGGCTGTAATTCTTTCCAACTTCCAGTCTGTCCAACATTTGCTTAATTTCAAGGGGAAAAACAGGGTCTTCTGTTAGCAGAAGTTTTTCTTCTTTAAGTTTTCTTCACTGAAATACAGGTTAATCTTTTTTGGCCTGGGAAATTTCTGTCAGAGCTACGTGGTGATTAATTCATAGTCCCATTTTTTCAGTTGGCGTGCAAATAACATCTATAGTCACCATCACTTATTGGTTAATGTAACCTACAGTAGGTTTTGATTCATATTAGAACTGTTCTATAGGAACAATTGTTTTCTGCAGAACTGCTGAAGTTAATGCTGACTGCCAGCTAGAGAAAGCTGCTTCTCTTTGCTTCAGTAGGTAGACCTCAGGTTTTTTTCAAAACTTTTTTTTTAATCGCATACCATGATGGGTACAACCTCTCATCGTCAGTTGTGCCACAGATGCATTACAACCAGTGATTGTATGAAACGTAACAACGAAATGGAGACGGACCAGTATTTAACAAGAATGTTACTTCATTCTTGCACGTTATCATGTATTGGAAACCTCAGAATATAATCCAGCGCTAGTTAGGCCTGGGTAAGTGGAGAAACAATACTAGAGAGAAAATACGTGTGTTCATCTGACTGAAAAATGGTCTATCTCCACCTGCTCTCGCTGGGCATGGTTTTGCTATTGCTATTATTTAGGACAAAAACAGGTCCTGAGTGCTCCATCATGTCGATTTGTGTGTGTGTGTGTGTGTGTGTGTGTGTGTGTGTGTGTGTAGATATATATAAAGTGCATATGAATACATTTTATTTAAGGGTTTTGGCAGTATTTGAGCAACAGTAAAGAAGCACGATTATCCATTCAGATCATTCAGTTACTCAAAACCAGTCCCTGAAGTTGCTGTAATGTAAAAACCGGCAGTTTTGGCCCTTGGTATAAGCCAGGGCTGCAAAAGCTCCAGTGTTGTCCTCCTGCAAATCAAGGCTACTCAAGGACTGGAACACAGCAGCTCTGCCAGCTCCCTTGGCTTTGGTTGTTGTCTTTGCACTGATGACTCATGAAGCTGCTTCCACCTCTTAAAATCTTCCAGTTGTGAGTGGTGGCCTGCTTGTCTGTTGTCCCTCAGTGAGAGCCTTTCCGTCAGCATAGAAGAAATGTGTGCAGTGGGCACTGGCCTGTTGTCTGAGGATTCTCCATCACCGGTGACACTGGTTCCCACCATGTAGGCCCTATTCTGGGATCTTTTTTTACCCTTTTTCCCTTATCACACACATCCAGAGCATCTTACTACATCTTCCCTCTCAACATGTCCAAATCCCACAAAATTCTGAGATCCCAAAGATCTCTGGTTTTGGCCTTCATTAGATGCCTGAGAGATGGTTAATCTGCTCCATACAAATGTAAGCTTCTGACGTCTGCTTTGAAGCAAGTCCTGATTTTGGCCCTCCCTGTTTTTATCAAATGGCCTTCACTCAATCTGCACTGGTAATGCTTCCAGTGGTACTTCCATAGCTTGGCTTTCTCACCCATTTAGCTTCTCCTGGCACAACTAACAGCACCTTCATTTCTGTATTCTCTGTTCTTCTCTGCAAAGCATTTACAGATTCTATATTTTTAAGTTCCTCAGAAAGACCTGCTTCTGAAATAGATCAGCCATCAAACAGTGAGGTGCGTTAACTCAGAATACAAGTTTTAGAATGTCAAAACACTTTATTTTCTAATGAAATGTTTAATGAAGTATTCGGGCTTGTCTTTGAGCAGCTATAGTCCTGAATAACTTCATTGTTGTTGCAATTCTTCAGTTTTCTTTTGAGAAAAGTATATTTTTCATGGACAACACAAGATACATAAAACCTATACAGTGTGGGGGGGGGAGGGGTTGTTCTACATACATCTTTCTTTTAGTTTAAAAATGAAAGTTATTCAGAGAAACCTTTACAGATCACTGCTATTTCTAGCAACCTTTTTCAGTTGAAACTAAAACCATTCAAAGCCCTGTTTCGGTATTCTTAAAGCATATGTTTAAATTGTTTTCATTCCTTTAAACACTGTTGATCAGTGAAGCTGCAATTTTTAAATTATTTGATTTTTTTTTGTTCAAATATGACCATTCAGGTGACCCAAATTAAGCCTGTCTTGAATTTTCAACGTATGTGAAAATACTAAGTTTCCATTTCCGTAAATAAAAACTTTTGAAAATCTGAAATTGCTGCTGCACCAAAGAGCTGGTTTTTGCCTGACTTTTTTTTTCCTTGTTGTCTTCATTCTGTTGACCTGATTTCTCTCCTAGATTGTGAGGAACTGTCTTTAGTATTTGGGAAACTTCCCAACACTTATGCTGCTCATGACAATAATAACCTAGAATAATAATTAAAAAAGAGAAATCTCTGTGCTGAAATGCTTTGTATGTTTGTCTTTTAAAAGATTTTTATTTCTAGTATGTTCTTAATGAAACTCCCTTCATCACATTTCTTAGCATCAATGTACCCATGGCTGTATGTACTCTTCCTTTGTCATCAGATTCTTAGCACTGTGAATTAGACAGTGTGATGTAGAGATGGTACTGATTTTATAGACATTTGCTTAGTATTTTTTTTGGCACAGTATGGCTTGTTCTGAACATGGCCGGAAGAGCTAGATAATGCCTATCTGATGCCTAATTGTTATCTCAAGAAGACTAAAATCAACAAAACAAAACAAAAAGCTCAGTACAAATTGCCTGTAATACAATTTCTTTTTAAGCATGAGAGCCTGTTTCTTATTAGTCAGTAACAGTTTAGCAATGTAACCATCACATTTGCAGTTAAAGAGAAACATCTGTCTATACCTGAGGCATCATTTGTCTATAGAAAATGAGTCCCAATGCATTCTTATAAAATCAAACAAATTTCTTTTGAGGGGTTGCTGGTTGGGTGATTTTAGCAAAATTAGCACCAATAAAGTTACTGGAGACAATAAACATACAAGCGTGCAGAAGATGAGTTGAAGGTTACTTCTGTTCTGTGCAGAACTCCTTTGAGCCAGCTGGGTCTCACTCTTCACAGGCTGAACAGAGGGCAGTGAACGTGTCATTCTGCTGCACCTGTGTAGCCAAGGTGACATAGAGGCAATTACCTGCATGTAAAAAAAGGGAGTGCAAGTCACTGGATTGCAAGTGAAAAATAAAAATGCTAACAAGTGTTGACTCAAGGAGAAGAAGCCGTGTATTCTCCCATGGTGGTGGTGGTTTTAGGATTGCACAATGCCTGCAAGTAAGTCTAGTTGTGAAAGAGAGTTTTGCCCTTTGCAGGCTGTAGAACCTGGAGGCATAATGCTGAAAAAAAGACAGTGACTGTAAAGATATTATGAAGGGAGTTAAACACCTCTGAGGATTCCCAGAGAACAGAAATGTCAGGAGACTACACGGGTTTGCATTTTGTTTTCCTTAACTACTGATGTTCAGATATTGATCAGTGGAATAAAGTTATTGAGCAGCTGGGAACACCCTGTCCAGAATTCATGAAGAAGCTGCAGCCAACGGTACGGAACTACGTTGAGAACAGACCCAAGTATGCTGGCCTCACTTTCCCCAAACTCTTTCCAGACTCTCTCTTCCCAGCTGACTCAGAACACAACAAACTCAAAGGTATGTCTGACAAAGGGACATGTTTCACATGTCAACAGCTACAATGCAATGAAGGTTTTTTTGAATTTTTCTTCCTCTCTAGTTGCACTTCCTTTTAATGCAGTTAGGTGCAGAGATGAATGACTGCATGGGTTTTGTTCAGCTGAGAGTGAGCTTTTGGAAACAATTTTTGGAGACCCTGGTGCTTGGGCAGCCAAGGGAACATATCACTGATGTGTTGACCGTATCCCCATGGTGTTCTGTGTGATGATTCTGTACCACAAGGAGCTGAGGCGTTCCTTTACTCTGATACTTAAACTTTTAACACAAAGGAAGAGTAGAGCTTCCACTGGAACATCTCAGCTATTTTGTTCTGGGTGAAAAATACCAATTCAGCCAGATGTCGGCCATAGCTCTACCTTTACTAGACAATAGATAGGTATTAACAGGTCAGCCAAAACGGTCTTGATGTACCTGCGGTTTAACACTTGCTATGGGTGGATTTCTTCTTTTGAAAAATGCTGTGGGTCGGTTTGGATATGTGAAGTAGATAGCTAACTTAATTACAGTGTGACTAGATATACCCCTGTAAAATATAAGTTGCGATGATTTTAATCACATATTGAAGTCTTGTTTTACTTGAACAGGGCATTCACCTTCAATTGGGAAGAGTGATTAATGTGTGTTTAGTATAGAAAGGATTTCTCATCACAGCTCTGGAACCCTTGCTCACCTATACTGTGTATCAGTTCTGCACAACTTGAGTACTTGGGGCCACTTACTACCATGGCATGTAATGGTTTTCAATTGCTTGCAATTTCCATGTTAGTACATTACCCAAAATACTCTTCCAGCTAACAGCTGTTTCATAGCAAGGCTGCTGTCTCAGCTCTGTGAGCAAAGTGAAAGGTCTGAGCAGATGCTTTTGGGTACACAGAATTTTATACTCCTAATACAATAAAACTGAATAATGGCATTTTCTTGGGCTTAGAGGTAATGAATAGAAATGACTGTCAAACAGCGCTGTTGTCTTTTGGATACGGGAAGCATGTGCGTTTGAGCATACTGAATGCCAGTTTTTCAGATACAGTCACAGAACAAGAAACAGTGTATTAAAAATATTCTGCTTGTGCAGCACTGTATCATCCCACACCCTGACTAAATACTTCACCATAATGTGATGTTAATGGTTTACTTAGATATTGCTTTTAGTTACCCATGTCTGATGAGATACCTAATAATATTTTTGCACTTACATCTCTTTACATTCTTCTTCATTTACACAGGACATGATTTTGAACATGGAAGCGCTTAGAACACTACATTGATACTAATACTAGAAATATATGTTGGTTGTTTGTTTTTTTTTCCCCAAGGGTTTAGATGGTGCTATATTTATTACAAACTCTAAACAGTAAAAACAATTTCAGTAATAGAAAGGTGAGTTTGTGGCCTGATAGGCACAATGGGCTATATTATCAGGTAAAATAAATCAATGTCGCAACATAAAACTCAATGCATGTATAAGGCTCTGCATTTTTGCAGTGGAGGGTATGTCCCACTGATTTAAGCTTTGTTATGTGGCACAAACAGGACTTAAGCAGTTAAGGCACTTGCATACCGTTACATGTTGATCCCAGGCTACAGATTTGACATTATTGCTTCTAATGAGATGCCCTAAGGTAAGCCTGGTACCTATGCCTCACTGAAATATTTAATGTCACCCAGCAGGCTAGGTGAAAAATTTTAAAATATACAGAAAAGTTTGGATGTTCTACTGAGCCATCATAAGAGTGCCTGTAAGTTTCAGGTTTTGATTTAGTAATTCCTTGATTTTAGACTTTATTAGGCAAGCTTTTAGTTTCTGATCTCGGCAATAAGACACATACCTCAAGCACGTTTTTCCTAGATAGATTATTCTCTACA
The DNA here is from genome assembly GCF_949628215.1 of Phalacrocorax aristotelis. Taxonomy (NCBI): domain Eukaryota; kingdom Metazoa; phylum Chordata; class Aves; order Suliformes; family Phalacrocoracidae; genus Phalacrocorax; species Phalacrocorax aristotelis. The sequence continues at coordinate 14,923,167 of NC_134279.1, forward strand.
TGGAATCTGCATACAACACGTAAAATCTCATTGAAGCTTGTTAGGGGACTTATGGTATGCAGCCCTGATGTTGGCATCTTCCTGATGAATCTGACCTAAAATGATTACTGAAGAACTCTTGCTATAACAAGGCAAGGGGCAGAAATACATACAAACTCTAAAAGGGTTGTGACATTGTTGCTTTCCTAACCCAGTTAACCCTCATCTGGAGGTGGTGATTGTTTTGTATTAATACTCTTTATCTGATTTCATTGTTCTAGCCAGCCAAGCCAGGGACCTTCTATCAAAGATGCTAGTCATTGATCCGGCCAAGCGAATATCAGTAGATGAAGCCTTACAGCATCCATACATTAATGTCTGGTATGACCCAGCAGAAGTGGAGGCGGTAAGTAAGGCATGACTCCTTACTTCAGACTGCTAAACACAGATATGATTCATAGATTCCTAGTGCTTTACAGTAGCTTGATAACAAGCATGCTGTAAAGAAACAATGTTGTGACTGTGGTGGTCTTTGGATTTACCTGAAATGAGGCCTGTAGGGACAGGATATATCTCTTTGTTAGATTAAATGACAATAGGTGGGACAAACAAAAATACTTCAAGCATATGAACCCATTTTCTGCTTTCTTCTAGACAACATGAAGAAAGGATTTTGAACCGTGTCGCTCACCTGGTTTTTCTAGCTATATAAGTCAGTCTGGGAAAAGATACTCTTTCTTTTCTGTCTAAATCTTTCCTTGTGGAAAACAGCAAACATCACTTCCTATGTTCATGTTCAAGGATATATGTTGAGAGGAGGAGAGTTAATCAAAACAATACAAAATCCTGAAGTTGGGATTCAGAAAAATTTTAGCAGGACACAAATTGTTCCTTAAAATGAAGCAGGGGCTCGTGTGTTTTCCTGGGCCATGGTTCAATGTTCAGTATCGTGTGTGCAAACAGAAACGGAATTTTTCTTACAATCCTGTCATGTTGTAGACACATCTCTGTATGCCTAGGTGAGGCTGGTGTTAACAGGAATAAGTGCAATCTGTAGGCACTTCAGTGACAAGGTATAATAGATACAGGTATAACTCGGGGATGTTCTCTGTAATACTGTGTGTGAAATGTATGAGCTCAGTATTTCAACAGGTTTTAGAAATCTTACTTAACCACAAGACCCTGAACCTTGCAAAATGAAATCACTGCTGTTTAGTGATATGCTCCAACTCAGTGTGTGTTCTTGAAAGTGCAGTAAACTTCAGAAGTAAATGGAAGGCACAAAACCCCATCAGATTTCACACGCGCAGGATTTTTGCACAGTATGTTACTTAGGAGTGCTTTATATGGGATGGGTCTGCTATCTAAAGAGCCTTTAGTTTTTGTGTCCTGTTTAGTTTTCTTCAAGAAAAAAGTGTCAGTCTGAAGTTTTATACAGTTTGATACTCTGCAATATTTTACCCCCTGGCATGTACGTTTTAGTTTCACATCCCTCTTGAAGATCCCATTCCATTTTCAGGTACTTTTGTTTTATTTCCATGTGTTTCTTAACTCCATTTTACAGAACTACTCTGATGTCAGAACTTAGATTTGGGTCCCTCTTTAGGTGTGCTTTGCCTGTGAACTTATCTATTGAGAGCCACTTCTTATGCAAAACAGGACAGGAATTTGGTACATTGAATATTTCAGTGTAATGATTTGCCCAATTTCCAAATGTATGCTCTTAGTTGTGTTTCAGATTGAAGCAGAGGTTGAGTTTTTGTCATAATGAGGTTGCCCTTTTAGAAGGAAGAACTTACCATGCATGCCTAGAATTACAGCTGATATTGAACCTCATATTACTGTCCTCTTACACAGACAGAGATCAGGGGTACATCTATGGCTGAAGAGACAATGGTTTAATTTCTGATTGTACCATAGGGTCCTCACATGGTCTAGAACAAACCACATCCTTTCTCTGGATCATGACTGTAAAGCAGGAATAATAATTATGCATTTTTCCTGCCAGGTGAATTGGCTGGAATCTAATGAGCCCACTAGCTCTCAAAAGCCTGCAGTAATTACATTCTAGTTCACTGAGGCATTAGTCTCTCACATGTGCCTCCTATTACCATAAATGCCTGTATAAACATGGTGCCATGCTATGAAATCACATTCCTTGCATTTTCACTGTTGGCTGCATTTCATTGCTCAGTAAAGTACTACAGAAGATGTGAAGCAATGGAAAACCAAGCTGTCATTTCTCCCATAGCACCTCAAAGAACAGAGGACGTGCTACAAGGAAGGAATAGTGCATTTAAATGTTCAGCTTCAAATGTCCAGTGTTGTCACAGCTATTTGCATCTTTGTAGTTTGCATCTTTGTCTGAATTACACCTTTTTCGACAACCCTCTGTTGTCTTCTCCCACCTGGTTCTTTGCACAGTTATCATGTAGTTACCATGAGCTGAACATCAGCATCCCCAGCTGCTTTCTCTGACTCTTTTAGCTTCAAAGTTTTCTCTTCCAAAACATGCTATATCTTCTCAGTTGCATACTATAGAATCATACTAACATTTTTTGTCATGAGTACTTGGACAGTGAAGTGTTACTGAATTGCTTTGACACCAATCGCTCTGACACCCTTCTTCCCTTGGGATCACAGCAGGTTAAAAACCAGGGAGGTTCAGGTTGTGTGCAGTGTAACCTAAAGAGAAGAACATGGGATTAATAAACATTCATTGTATTTTGTCAGAGTTCTAGGAACTCTAGAAAGATTCTGGCTTCACTTAATACTTGTTATTTTTTCCAATCTCACTTTCAGAGGAAAAGGTAAGCTGGAGGACTTTCTTTTTGTGATTAACAGTCATTAAATTCTAAATTTTGATCTGTTCATGCTGACACACTTTCAGTGGTAGATGTCAATCATTTACTAATTATTTTCTGGATAAAACTCTTTTGGATTTTCTTTGCCTCTTGATTCCACTGTTGAAGTGCAGTCAGTCTGTGTTTTTTATCGGCATTGTCTCCATGATGGAATAAGTTTCTCAAGCAAATTCATGGGTGATTGGTGGATTTCTGTTCTTTCTCAAAAAAGTGTCCTGAGGTTCTGGGACTGCTATTAACTGACAGTGCCTCTACAAGGGGTAGTTGTTGCTACACTCGGAGTACAAAAACACAAGTTTTACTTGCTCGTCCATGTTACTATTTGCCAGTTCTGGTTGAATGCTTGATGTCTGGTGGCTATTAGTTCTTTACAAGACAGCAAGGTACCTGTATGTGATAAACTTGTTTGTTGATAACACAATTGATTTAGTGCTTCAAGCATGAAGTAACTTTTTTTCCTCTTGGAAAAAGCTGTGTTGGTGTGCAGAACAGGCTGTGTCCACCTGTCTGTGACCTCAGACATGGACCAGGGAACCTAGTGTAACATCCAGTATACCTTTTGGAGTATCTTGTAACACTGTGCCAACATCCGATGTCTTAAATGATTACAGTTTTGTGGAGCAGTTTGTAGTATACCATAAGCCCCAGGCTCTGCAGAGTGCAGATTCCCTTGTTTGACTTGTGGTACTTGTTGTTGTAATTTTGTGTTATTAAGAATATTAGATAAAGAATTGAATTACTATCAAAAGAGTCTTTGCATCTCTCTCAGATAAATACTTCACTGAAATATCTGCCTTCTTAGAGTTGCAGAAGAGTTAGATTCAAGTTCAGTAAGCATTTCCTGCTGCCATGCAATAAGCATGTCATGCGCAAAGGGGAAATGGCTGTCGTCTTAGTATTTTTGTTAGATCTTGCCAACTTTGTAGCATGGGTGGGAGTTGGTACTCATCTAAAAACGTCCAACAAATTAGGTCTTTCAAGGGTAGGTACTTCTGCTGGTTCATTTAATAATCTGACTGTGAATTTGTCTATACTGAACTAAACCACGGAAGTTACAATAGGGTACAACTGCATGGAAAAGTAGTATTTGAATGACATGTAAAAACCTAAAAATTATTTTCTGGCTCATTAATGTTAGTTTTTGAAAATTAAAAAAAAAACCAAAACCCAAAACAAAACAACCTTAGGGACATCAGTACAAAGAACAGATTGTGGTCTGATTCTTCCAGGTTGTGTACATCTTAGGTGTCCAATTTGAATGGAAAAAGTAATTTTTCCCTATCTTGGTAAGCTATTTTATTAATGTGTGCTATGACTCTAACTGCACCAACACATTTCATCAGTGACATTTCTAATGGATCTCTGGATCTAGTCTACTAAATTTTGGAACATGGAAACGGAATTTACAGCTGCCACTGGACTTTAGTTCTGCAGCTGAACCTGTTTCTAGATGCAAACCAGAAAGAAATTCTAAGTCAAAGCACTGTTGAAGCATGTTGAAATCCTCATGCTACAAGTCTAGGTCCTTTTTGTCCAGAAACTATGCTGTAGATTGTGAAGCTTATAAAAATGCCTCATGGAAAAGGTAGAGAAATGTATACTGATGATAAGCTGTTCCACTGAATGTAGTTAAGAGTTTGTCCCAGTGTGGTCTCAACTTTTTGTGCCTACCTATCTTAGCTGTGTTTGGGAGCCAACTTTTATAAATGAAGGACAAAAGCAAATGAAAGATTACAGTCTAGTTTTTTCAAATCATTTAGCCCATTTTTCCTTATGATTGTTCATGTATAGATTTAGGATCTGTGTTCGTGATTAGAATAGGTTGACAAAGGTTTATGCAAACATGTATCAGCCTAAGGCGAGTCTGTTACTATAAAGTTTCTGTTCTCAGTGTGCAGTAAGTTGCATGAAATAGTTTGTGTTCCCTGTCTGGAAGATATCCAACCCAAAGAAGAGGTAGTGATATTTTCTCTTTCCATGAGAGTCTTGCAAACTTACATAATAATAATAAAGTGATGGAAAGGAATTGAGCTGATGTGGAGCACAGTAGCCATTCTTATTCAGACTAATGTCCTTTGCAACCTTTTGTTCAACTCTTCTTTGTCTCTTAAATGTATTGTCTCATATTTGATTATCAGAAGACTGGGCTATTCTAACATCCTGCTGCTTTGGTTAGCTGATAAACCAGTTACTGGATTTTGTATTTGCACTCTCTGAGTATTCAGTTTTACTCTTGTTTTCTATTCTTTTTGCATATTTTGTGCTGAAATTCAGAAGTGCTATTTTTACTATGTTGGCCATTTTTGAAACATTTATCCCCTGCTATCTTTACCTCAAGATGATCTTTTGTTAAAACAGGTTTTAGGTGGGCATTTTTGTTTTGTATTTCACTAGAAATGCCGCAGTTAGTCAGCATCAGATTTGGTCCTTTTTTTCCACCCTCTTTTTATGGTTTTTCCTTGAGGTAATCATGAGCCTTACTAGTTTGGAGTTGCTTGCTCCTGCGTTTTACAAACATACTGTTTGGAGCCTATGAATTTTTCTTTTTATGGTTGCATTCAGTGAGCCGTCTATTGTGTTAGAGTCCGGCTTCTGCAACTGGTCTCATCCAAGATGTGTAAGTTTCTTTTTCCTGTCTGAGAACAAAGCTGTAGAGACAGAAATTTAAGAAAAGCCTGGTCGTCCGTGACCCAATAAAAGCTCAAGACTTCAGTTCTCTGTTGTGTGGGTTCTGACGCAAGCCGAATTACATCACTCCAGGTGTGATGAACAGGCAGATCAGAACTCCTCTGTCAGGCAGAGGGATCAGGAGCACTTCACAGAATTGTATTAGGTACTGCAGTGTTCATCTTTTCTTCTCTTCCTTTACACAAGGAAGTACATTGTATTTGGGAATGTACCTTTCTAAGTAATTAGTCTGTTTATTCCTAGTGAAGGGAGAAAAAAGCTGTAAGCCAGATTTTACATTCTGTCTTTCTATATCACAGACAACAGGTACTAATGGCAGTTTTGGCTTTGCTTTCCCCAAGCGGGCCTTGTCTCCTCCTAGATGAGCTCTCCACCCCACTAGCTCACAGCTTCAGAGGTTTGTGTCTGTTTCATGGGCTAGGTGCCAGAGGGTACAGCAGGAGCCTTAGCTATTGACTGCAAAGTGGACAGGAAAGGATGGAGTGGTGGGAGAAGTGGGAGAAAGGATGGACTAGCAAAGACAAATATTCTGCCATTTCCTTAGGGAAAGTTTGCAGAGGACCACCTGGCACCTTAATGAATTCTCCTTTAGGCTTTGCAGCATGACAAGGCTCTATGAAGCAACCCTGCTTTTTCACAGACTGCCCTGAAAATGCACAGGCCAGGGAACCTGGCAAGAGAGCGATAAGAAAATGAGTGAGGGAAATGCTTTTGGTCACTTGCATTGTGCTTAACTTCCCTCTATTTTTCCTGATTGCCCCACTGGACTTAGAGTCTGTACTGTCTTGCATCTGCCCACATTCACTGCACTCTCTCTTTTGTAGCACTTGATAACCACTTTTTCATATAGTGAAGTCTTTCTTCATGTGACCAAAGGTTTGGTAGTGGGGTAGGTGGCTTTTTGGGGTTTGGTTGGTTTGGGGTTTTTTTGAGTCCTCTTCCCATAGTGTGTAACATAAAGCAGGATTCCTTCCACTATCCATAACCCTGTACAGTTGGGATAACACAGCAATTAGGACACAGAGGTATTAAACAAGATGGCATTTTCAACCAGTATAGCATTGGGGGGATTTAGTTAACTTAGCTGTCTATTTAGATTACTCCTTTTCCCCTGTAAATGGCTTCATCAAAAGCACCTAGGCGTCTGTTGTACAGTATTCGTTTGGTTCAGAGGCCTAGGAGGACAGGTAAGTGAAAGCATTTGATGTGACAGGAATTTTGAAGTGAGCTGTTGCAATGTCATGAAGTGTCAGTGCATGCTGGCGTAGAGCATGAAGAGCACTGAAGACAGTTCAGGGAATAAGCAGAGAATTTGGTGTCAGTTTAACGTGGAGGTAACGACCCTCTACATCTGCCCAGATTTAGAGCATCATGAATGTGAGGGGAACAGATAAGATAGCCCTGTCCAGTTAGAACGCAGACCACTGAGACAGTTACAGTCCCTTTTTAGAAGTCTATTAAAAGTTTATGGTCTTTCACAGGCTGTATGAGGGCAATAAAACTATTATGTCTCATTCTGATGGGCAAAGACTGTAACACAAATGGGAAGTCATAGAAATACAATACCCTTTCTCCCCTTACGTGTAACAGCATTAAACTCTTCTGGTTGGCCTTAAATGCCATGTTGTGATTCCCTGATACAGAAAGGAAGATGATATGTTATTAGATGTGGTACTTGCTATTCACTAACAGCAGGAGGTTACAGAAACAGCGCTGTGATTCTCCCACAGACTTCTGCATAAAAACAAACCACATCCAAAGCCTTCAATAGGTCTGAAACAGTCATCATATTTACATTTAGAAACAGGCCTTGCACAGTTTTTAAGCTTACCTATGGAGTGAATGGGTAAGCTAGATTTTTGATTTAGAGGTAATTCTTAGGTCTAACATACTAAACTAGTTAGCCAGCTGCTATGAGCCCACTCAGCCTGCTGCAGTGTCTTTGGTAATAAAGTCACAGTGTTAGGTTCTCCGGAGCATAGATCATTGCTCTGAAATTAATTTGAATAATGTTACTCACAGTTACAATAATTTCTGTATTCAACCAACCGTAACTAAAATATGTTTTTTTAAAAAAATATGAAAACACACAGATAATGTGTATTTACGATTGTGTGGAATTCCCAAGATTTTAGGAACTGTTGAAATCTGTTATCAGTCTTCACACCTAATTTATATGTAGGAAAACCAGGGTTCAAAAGGGAAAAGTATTATTTACTAACATTACACAGGAAATCTATTTAGGAACCTATAAACGTTATTTTATATCTCAGTTAAAGGTTCCTTCTTCCTATATCTTATATGCATAAACTGTCTCAGTTCCACTTATTATGTTTATTACTCTCATGTTTTGATATTTACTTTGCCTACATAACAGCATTTGGACTATTATCATGGATAAATGAGACACGCAATACCTTTCCTCCCTCAAAGTGCTCTTGTCTCCTTTCCTAAAAATAGAACATTTCCAACATCTCTTGCCTCCGCATGTAGACTATGCTGTTTATTGTAGATAATCTCAACATCTCCCTGATGACATATTAGCTTCTCTGTTTTCTTCTCTGAAAATGCTGTGCTTGAGACCTCGTTTTCATTTACACAGCTGCCTTTTTTTGAGGTTGCTATACATTCTTATCTTATTGAGATGATCTGTGAATAAATCCCAAATCTGATATTTAATTTTTCATAGCTCCCCTAACATTTATGTATTGCTGCCTATATGCACGTCACTGTTTTTATCCCAAAATTGTCTGCGAATAGAATGGATTCCTAGAGATGTGCTTTAGAATAGCCTTAGCATTGCCACATGAGTGGCTCTGAAATAAAATTTCAGAGCACTTGTGCTGGTTGTTCTCTAGGACTGCATTGGCTTGAGCTGCCTGATCTTCAGTCTAATTCCTTCCATATTGTTGGCATTGTAAATAATTTTGAATGGAAGAGATACCTAGTTATTGGTATCAAAGTCACATTCTTATTCAAGACTGTGGCTGCTTTCTGTTCCTCCCCTTAATTTTTCAATTATTATGTTATTTCATTAAAAAATTAACCAACTGTTTTTTGGCCCAAAAGATCTGCTTGCACATTTGTGGAAGATGCTATCTTAGAATAATTTTTGCTATTTAGGAGCAATTGTTTTGGACTTAATTTTGCACATTTTTCCTTAACCTATAAATGACTTCATTTCTGAACCTTTTGAATACCTGTGTGATCTCATACTTGTTCCTACTTGGCAACAGTATTGTTTCATTCAGTGGAAAAAAAATCTAGTAGCAGAATTTGCCATAGATTATTATCTGATGTTTTCTGTTAACTGGTTTCAAAATTCATCTTAGAATTTTGAATTGTACCTGTAGTTATTGCTTGTTATCTGACATATGCTACCCATTAGAAAAGAGATTTCTTAGAAAATTAAAAGATCAGATGTTAAAAATATTCCTTTTAAGTATTTCTCTATGTTGACAGAATTCTACATCAGTGACAGATTTTGTGGGCTTTTATTCACTGTAATGCATCTGCTTTTGTTATTGGTCTCATTTTCATAGGCTTTATATTTCACTGGGGTATCTCTGCATCTAGGACCACCTACGAGGAGCTCAGTTGTGAATTATTCATTTTTCTATGCATGCCAACCTCTGTGTTACCTTTTATTCATGTGATGCTGTTTCCTACAATACTTACAAAGAGAGATTTGTTTGCGGTTCTCGGTCCAAGGTGTTGTCCAGGACAGAAACTGCTGCTGTATTGTCTTAGCCCTGTATAAAATATCTATGACCAGCTGATAAATATAATCTGTTCAAATGAATTTCAAGTTTCATAGTTTATCGTAAGAAAAAAAAAATCACCCACCTCTTATTTTACCTGTGAGTACTGAGCATCCACAATGATGGAGAAGTGCTTCTGTAGAGCTCTGTGACCTTGGCAGAGCTTCAAAGAAGGTGTCACCTTCATTACATGTGACACTTCACAGCAAAATCAAGGCTGTCAGGTTGTGCGTCTTCTCTGGTATTTTTTTCTCTTACTCAGCTCTGTGCGTATAAATGTTGTATCTAAGCTCTTTGGTGATCTGCCACAGGGCTTTTTCAGCAATCAGTTATAGGGTATGGTTTTCTGCTTAAAGGTCGATGGTGCACATCTGTTGTCTCACAAAAGAAGTTTGCAGCTCTGCTTTGTACAAAAGCACAGATATTTCCTCCAGTCAGCAACATCTATTCATTTATAGCTGATTAATTATGGAAGCTGAACACAACTTCTGCAGCAATCTGTGTTAATGTCAGTGGGAAGTAGTGGTTAGAGAAGAACAAGGCATTTCTTTTCTTCTTTTTCTTTTCCAAACCAAACTAAAGCTTTTTCCAGCTTGCTGGTGTATGTTTCTGCAAGCTGTTTGGTCATCTGTGTGTAGCCAAGTAATCTTGACTCCTGCTGCATGGTATCCTGACAGTCCAGCTGTTCAGAAACAGCTCAGACCACAGTTTCTTTGATGCATACTATGCGTGGAGTTTTCAAAAAGGCTCTGCAAAGAGTCCAAGGAACGAACAGACATGAAGGGATCTCTTCTTCCATATCCATAGTTGAGATCATGCCAAGCCCACTCTGGAGTCCCTGGGCAATACAGGGTGAAATCCAAGGCCCTTGACACTTTCTTCTCTAGCTAAAGAGACTTCAGGCCTCTGGTGACAGCACACCGGTGTACTTTGGCTTGCACTGCAAAAATAAATATATAGATGGTATCAGTAACACAATCTAGGTTGTAGCAAAACACAAAGGAATTTTTATATCTACCTGTTATGAGGGTCTAAGCCGTTTAATAAATTATTTAACCTCACACTACTAATTTTTACAGCCTCCATTCCCTCTGTTATTTGTATATTCCTAATTCTATCATTGCCTTGTACGTCACTCCACAACTACTGCTCCAGACCCTGCGATTTTGGGAGCAGATGCAGAATCAAGCCTTGTGCCTGCCAAGCTTCTAAAAACAGCTCATCCCAAGGTCTTCACTGTGCTGTGGCATTAGCTCTGCAGAGGCAGGACAGAGATGGAAGGATTTATTCAAGTGTGAGCCCATTCGCTTTCCTTTCTAGCAGTGGCATACAAACCAATCCATGTTGCTTTGGGAAAGTGAGAGTACATCAGCCTCAACATATGTTTTCCTTTTTTCCCTAGTGAAAGTCTTTTCCTCCCTGGATATTAGAAAGGCATTTAACAAATCTAGTAGTCTCCTGAGATTTATCTGACCACACGAAAAAAAGGCCTTCTGTGGGTTTTGGTTTTCATCTTTGTTTTGGGGTTTTTTAGGTGGGGTTTTTTTGTTGTTTAGAAAAAGGTCCGTGTCGATATTTTCGGGGGGGGGGGGGGCAGGGTTGCAACTTTTATTGTATTTGATGAATGTTAGATTTAATGCAAAAAGATTTTTAAAATCCATTTGTTAAATATAAAAGCCAAGAACCACTGAAACAACAAGGTATTATTTTAATATCTACAAGAGAAATAGAATTCATTCCTTCTCTTCTGCATCCAAAAATAGATTCTGTTCTTTGTTATTGTTACCAGTGCAGTTGCTTACAAATCAGTCTGATTTGGGGAGAAAATGGCTACCTTAAACTGAAGCTAGATGCTGCCACCCATAGGCTTGATCCACGCTGTGCTTTGATTTAAGTATACTTCTTCTAGAACCTGTACAAACTAAACCATAAAACACTCAGTTGGGATGTGCTGTATGAAGGATTTATAGGAATATCTATAATACTGCAGCTGCATCCACATAGAAATTAATAATCATGAACTTGGTCATTCTCTAAGGCATTTGAGTTGGGCAGCAAAGTAATTTTTAGGCCAGCCTTTGCACCAAGACCGGAATCACATGCCCAGGAGGACCCAGGTATGGCAGCTCCTCTGTTTGCTCCGTTGCTGTGACAATACTTGTGTTAAAAACCTCTTGTCCTCCCTCTACTTTTAGAAACTGGTCAAAAAAACCCCGAAAACAAACAAGTTAGGAGAAAATGGGCGGTCAGCCTGGGGGGGATTATCTAGGTTGATAACAATGTATTAAGCTTTGTGGTTCTCATTAAGAATAATGAGATTGTGGGAAATTAAATTCATTCCCGAAACTGTTGTGGTATTCTGTCTGTGCTTGAGTCAATGAAAGTATGTCATAAAGGCTCATTTCCTTATATCGGGGAATTTAGGTAGGGAAGCTTCACTTCTCCCAGTCCAAGAGCCTGGCCTGTCAGTGGAGCTCCGTTCACCTATGCTCTGCACAGGCTTTAGAGGTTATGGATCCTACCTGTGTGAAGAAGAGGAGGGATTTACTCATGTCATTATCACGCTGAATATTTGTTACCCTTAGCTCTTGCGTTCCTGCTGAGAGCCGCGTTTTATAGCTGTGGGTTCTGCTAGCTCGCAAATAAGGGTCTGCAGTGTAAACACTGGTACAGAAGTAGAATGCTGTGCAGGTGCAGCTTCTGGCATCTTGTGGTGTGTGAAGTGCAGAGTTTGGTAGTTCTCCCTTGATTGCCTACATAGCAAAGTAGGAGTTTGGTAACAAATTAGATTATTCTGGCTCTCTCCCTGGAAAATGTCTTCGTTTCCAGAATGTGTTAATCTAGGAAATAATTACTGGTGCTTTTCTTGTTGCCTGTTAGCCAATTATGCCTGCTTAAGATGTAGCTGAAATAAATTAGAAGAGACATAAGCCAAAGATTTTGTGGTTGTGTGAACTGAGGACAGGAATGTGCCTCTGATTACTTGTTCCTTTTGATTCTGTAACTTGTGTTTGGGAATTGAAGTACAAAGGAATCTATCCTCTTATTTCTGACTGGAGAGAAATACCTATGTTTTCCTATGGAAAGTGTAAAAAGAGTGTTTATACTTGGTAGGAGCAATTTTACCCACAGCCTGTGCTTTTCTAAGTCCCTACCTGAAGCTTTTACAAAGAAAGGTACTTGCAGGATATTCTTGTCCAACTTGGTTTACCTCCTTTCCTTCCACCTGACAGAGGAGCAGTGGATCTGTTGCTGTGATTCAGACTACAGCTCAGCCAAATGCCTCCCCTGCTGCTACCGTAAAAGCCAAGAGCCAGCTGTGTAGTGGAGCTGAAAGCCTCTGTAAGTCTCCTGTAAATTCCTAGCCCCCCAAGTTTTCCTTGTCTTTGTCAGCTTTCTCTGCTTTCCCCTGGTAGGAAATACATGCTGCAGGGCTGGCTGAGTGGCTCAGCAGTAGTCCAGAAGGCTCAGCTGGAGGAGTAGAGGTTACTTACCACACTTGGCTGGTCAATGGTGAGGCTCACCTGCAGTCTTTTGTAGTATTCAGCTCCCTGATATCACAGTCAGCAGAAACATGGAGTCCCCATGGAGATTGCATCAATTTTGGTTGAATTTGTTCAGGACTAACTGGAAGGGACCGAGAAGGGTTGTTATGCTGACTAGGAGAACAGCTGCATTGGTTTTGGACTCCGACTTCTTATGTCGTTCTGTCTTACCTTGTGACATAGCAAAAAATCAGGTACCACTGCTGAGGCCTGGTACTTATGTCATCTCATGGCACATGTTTCTGGTTCCCTCTTAGCACCTCTTCAGGTATGATACTTGGCAATCCAGGACTTCACCTAATTCCCTTGTCTTTAGTCCCGATACAAACATCACTCTTCAGGAACTTCTCTTGTTTTCAGTGGATGTGTCCAGTTCAGCTATCATATAATTTTCTTGGTCCATATTACATCACTGAGCTATTACTTTCTCAGTTGTATCTGTAGCATGCAAATAGCTTAATGGATTGATGGTGTTAGAGTCCTGAGAGCAAATTCTCAACTTCTTAGTGAATCAGAAAACAGCTTGGTAAATGTGCCTTTAGTAGTAGGATGTTTGAAAGTGACACTATGGCTGAGTGCCCAAGATGAAAGTTAGAGGAAATGCTTATGAGCGAGAAAAGTACTGTTGATCTTGTTTCCATCTTCATTAGATACTCTTACCTTGGATCCTGAAGCTTCTTGGTAGAAGGAAGGAGGAAAGAGTTCTCTGCCTTGCTTGGCTGCTCTATTTGGCAGCTAACGTCAGGAGAGACAATGAACACATGGCTTAGTTGCCCAGTGAAAGCAAGTATTCAGGCTCTGGGAAATTCAAGTTGCCTTCGTCTCAGTAAATTTGAGGACCTGCTACTTCTGTGACATTCTTATCAGCTAAAAAATACAAGTGAAAAAAAAGAAACCTTTCTGGTCAAAGCAAAGTTACTTGAAAATATGTATACTGGAATTTGGAAGACGGATCAGAAACTCTCAGGGAGATTTACTTCAAAATTAAAGTTACTCTGAGAAGTTTGTAGCAGCGAGTATGAAATCTAAAGGGCAACTTAAAAATTAATAGTATAACTTAATAATTAATAGTAATATTACTACTAATTAATCAGGATTGATATTTGTCTGGTATTCTGACAGTACTTTCTCTGCCAGTGCAAACAATCTGTGTGTGGAGTTTCTGGGCAGTATAAGCACAATGGCACGGTTGACCTGTGTTCTATTTCAACTGCAACTATGCCTATTTTTTAAAAGAGGAAAAGGGGAGAAGTATATTTCTTCTACATCAAGAGCTGAATTCCAGAAATGTTAATCCTTTAATATTCAAATATTTCATGTGTTTTTGCATGTAGTAGCATGGGTAACAAAGAGCAAGAAGAGATTTGATCTTTACTTAAATAATTACTCCTAATTATTTACAACAGACAATTGACTAAATAGCTTTGTTTCTCTCCTGCAGCCTCCTCCTCAGATATATGATAAACAGCTGGATGAAAGGGAACATACAATCGAGGAATGGAAAGGTAATTGTAGTTTAGAATTATATGGGAAGGGGTATTCCAGTGGCAAAATGGCCACATCCCACCGCCAAGTGCGTCTGTGTAAAACTAGAATTCCTTTGACATGAAGAATTGACACTAGGCCTGAGAATTGGTGCTTTGGTAGTGAAAATACAAGAACTGTCCTGAGGACTGTCATCATCTACATGGGTTAATGTTAAGACAGGTGCAGATTGCAGTGTTTCATTGAAATCTAAGGATATCATGTGGAGAACAGAATAAGGTTTGGCAGAACAATGCCTCAGAATTTTACCCACAGTAAAAAAGACTGTATCACCATGCTGCTTCATTTCTACATAGTACAGCATTAAACAATTCATGTGTTCTAGTTTAACCCTATTTGTCTCAATTCAGCTCCAAGAAGAGATTATAGGAGAGGAGGGGAATGGAAGAGAGAGGTCTTAGGCAAATAGAGCTGTCAGACTTGTGAAGACAAGGTAGGGCAGACCTTGGGAGGGAGCCCTCTTGGGAGGGCTACAACACTGTGTCCTACGATAGTTGTTTTGTTCCTGATCACAGGCACTGGTTCCTGTTTGTACCTGTTGCAATTCTCTCTTCCAGAACTCATCTACAAAGAAGTAATGAATTCTGAAGAAAAGACTAAAAATGGTGTAGTAAAAGGACAGCCTTCTCCTTCAGGTACTCAGCCCCATTGAATAACTTTGATATGTTTTCTGTACTGACAAAAAGAGAATGGAGATAGCTGAAGCACTTGGGCTACACTTGCAGTTATGTAAACCAATTAAGAAGTTTTTATGAAATCCGGTGCTTCTAGTGGGTTGACCTTGATTAAGCACGTTCCAGTGTCATGTTAAAGTGTCATGTTAAAAATTGGTCTGCTTGCTATTTGTCATGGCATTTTCTATGGAATTATATTCCTGTGCGTGTGGAGACTTGTTTCACACTGTTATTGTTATACTGCTTATGGGTGGATAACTGAAGTAATACTCTGCTAGTTGATATAAACAAAACTGGTGATGTTAGCACGTACCCATCTGTTGGACACGCAACACGGCACCCCCCCATGTAAGCATCTAGTACTTACTCTGGTAGTTTATCCTTTTAGAAGTCTGATAACATTAGAACAGCTTGCTGACAAGCTTAGTTGACACTTCAATGAGAAGGGAAGGATGTCTTCAAACACAGATTCTTAAAGTCCTGTCACAAAAAAAATCAACTGAATTTTATCTGAGCAAAAGTCATATCAGCAGTCATTTCACAGAAAGGCAAACTGTGACTGCCCATACACAGAAATACATATTTGTGAAGGTACACTTTCACTGGCAGAGTTGGAGTACCCAGGTTTTAAGCACAGTATTCTGGTAGTGTTTATGGGTAAAACTACCTTCTGCAGAGCCTTTCCTCAAAGTAAAATAATTTAATTCCGTGTTCTCTGCATATTTTCAGATAGGCTTTTTTTTTATTTTGTATTCTCATTTTTCACTTGCTGCTGTGCTAACAATTTTAGAACAGGAATACATCATTAGTAACTGACAGGACAAGGGGAAACATGGCAGCAATGGAGGAAGTTAATAGAGTGCTGGATGGTACTATTAGAGCACTAGCACCGCACCTGGATTTTGACATCGATGAAATAATATATTGAAAACCATCCATTGTGTTCTTGCCAAGTAGCAAACAAAGAATAGGCCTTGCAGATTTAATTTACCAAACTACTGTACCACCTCTGAAAAGAAATCTGCGCCCTGACAAGTATCCTCATTCTTAAATCCCTCTCCCCTATAGAATGTGGTGGTTGCAGTCTGATTCATGATCAAGAAACATTGTCGTTGCTGATTTCAGGAATTAACTAACCAGGGATTTCTTTATGTAGTCCATGTTCTGCTCTTCCTATGCAGAAGGTTTTTATTGTTTATGTAAAACTTTTCTGAGCATACAAAATTGCCATTTCTTACCTGTCTTTCTTCTGCTGTTCCCCTTTGACTGTTTTTGGATTGTTAGGCACCAACAAGTACAGCAACTCTTTAAAAATTGCTCGGAGATGAGACTGTTTTATGAAACAGTAGATTTTCTGTTTTTCATCACTTTGTGCACTTGACTTAATTTTTTTCAACTGAATTAAATACTGAAAGAATGAGGTACGATGAGTCACCAGTTCTGAGCATAAGGGAAATGAGGGAGACTCTACACATGCATTGCTTGCTGGTCGGTGTTCTTGGCAAGAATTCAGAAGGCTAAGATTTGGTGCTCTATCGATAATCATAGCAAGCAAGCTGGAGATGAATTTCCATGATTACTTCATTACTTTTGGGGAGACAGCTGAAGTTGACAGCACCAAGGATAATAGTTGCTCATTGATAGCACAGGCTACTTTAAAGTGCCTGTATATTAGGGTGTCAGTCACTTAGTGCTTCCTCTTGTCCTGTGAAAAATTAGTTAATACAACGTACAAGTTTGAAATGTGGGGTTCGGAGGGAACCTCAAGTGCCCCTCATGCTTATGTCCAATGAACAAAATGAACTGTGTCTAAAACAGGTCCCAACAGATACTTCTGCTGCCTGTTCCAAATAACCTCTGTAGGCTACCTTGTTTATTTTCAAAAAGCTTTTTGTATTGTCTTGCCTAAATCTTTTTTTGCTGCAGTTTAACTCTATTTCCTGTCCTGTCTCCAAAGAACATGGACAACAGTTCCCTCCATCTTTTTTCTGGCAGCTTTTAGTTCACGTATATTCCATTGCCACATCCCTAATCAGCCTTCCTTCCTTTGAACATCACTACCTGCATCTTTCAACCTTTCTGCTTTTCTCTACACTTCACCTGGTTGACACCTATATTTCACAGATCACAGTGCCCAAACCTATCTGCTCCAGGCACTAGTAGTGCTGAATTGAGTGGAAAGATTTGTGTGTAGGTGTGTATATGTGTGTTGCATAAATATGTAAGCAACACATGCAAACAACATATGCATGTCCACATGCACACATAAACATTGAATTTACTCTTAGATGGTAACTTTTGTTTTTCTATTCTTTCTATGTCACAAAGGTTCTGTTTTACTTATAAATTCAGATGCTGTACCCCTTACTGACAGTGCTCACTATTCAGAGGGTCTATGCCATATCATGACTCAGCTGGGAAAATAAAAGTCATTAGAATAAAATGTTTTCTCAGGGGAACTCAGTCACAACACCACATGTGAGAAATAGCCACTAAATTTAATCAACTTTGAGGATTGTTGACTAATTCACGCTCTTCTAACATGAAGATATATCTTTTATACATTTATATCCTCTCCAGAATACCCACACACGCACATGTATATATGTGGCTATCACACATGCATATGTGCATCTCCTGTTGAGGTCTTCTGGGTTCCACAGATGATGTATTATTTGTACTTGCTTTACCAAGAACTGTAGCACAACTTCTCACTAGCAGTCTCAGGACTCTTCTGCTCTGTCATTTCTGAAGCAGAGAAGCAAAGGATGTAAACTGTTTTATGCAAAGGTATGGGAGGAATTTACCAATACTGTTTTCTATTTGGTTAATGCATTTTAAAAAGTAACAGCAGCTACTTCCATTAAATAAAAAATTTAATACAAGGCTGTAGATTATTTAGAATTAAACTTAAGTTCTGTCCAAAGTAAATAACCTTGCTGCTATTTGCAGATTTCCTCTGCTCTGACACGGCATACTACCTAACCTCCTCTCACACTCTCCCCTAGTCTTCACTACCCAGCTATAGTTTCATACCTAACATTTTCAACTGTCTTCTCATTTCTGGATACTGAATATAGTAAATAGCACCAATTTTAGTGCAGCTTATTCTTTGCAGTTCACTTTCTTGCTGAAAATTGCTCTTTTATTCTTTACTTTATTCTTCCCTTCCTGCCTTTTAGTTGCTGTCTGATTTGGTTAGTTCTGTTGCTATCACCCCAAAATTACTGGATACCTTTAGTGGTCCTTTTCTGTCATGTGCAGAGCCTAAAATAAGCAGCTGATGGACTTGCCAAGCATTGCACCATTGGATATCAAGAATTACTAATTACACAATTTCGTAGAAGCTGAGCAAATCCCCAAGACAGACACAAGGGTTTTTTTGGAAATGGCAAAAGCTACAGTTCTCCTTTCAGTCTGTCCGTTCTGATCCCCCCCACCCCCGATCTGTACCACTGTGCGGCTGAATTCTTAAAGGCACTTCTATAGGTGCTAATTAAATAAGGCTTCACAGGAGCCCTCTGAGGCAGGAATCCCCGCTTTACAGCAGGGAAGCTGATGTGTGGCTTGAAAGAGTAGCTGTCAAGTCAGTGGCAGAGCAACAGATCCCAGGAGCTGTTTCTCACCTGCTCTAACCTTTTGTTGTTTTCCTCAACCCTGCAGCCAGTGAGAAGCTTCCTGCCAAACAGCAAATTCATAAATGGGGTTCTTTTTCTATTTTGAGTGCACCTCTGTCATTTCTGTGCTGTTTTATCTGGCACCCAACCCTTCGGGAACAAGTCGTTTTGGCACCAGGCAGGTGCTCAGCATAGCAAATGAAGCATTACTTATTGACTAGGACAGCTTTTGTTTGGGTTTCTGAGTGTTGCTGCATAAGTGCTGCTTTGTGCTGCTGAATTCTTTAATTCCGTCATTTAGGTTTGGTGTGGTTTCTTTTGGTTTTGTGGGTATTTTATGAGTCTGGGTGCTTTGGGGCTGCCACAGTAACTATCAGGTCTGTGTGTCGTGTCATGTGGAATTGTGCTGGAAGCTGGAACCATAAAAATGCACTTTCCAGAAACTTACAGGCTGAGTTAATACTTGCTGAAATGAACATAGCAAGGTTTATTAAATTCAGTCATGCTGAATCAGAGTGTAACAAAATCTTCACCTGTACAATTCCTGCAGCTATTTCTTTAGTTATTTTGCCTAGTTAAGTTAATACCACATTCATCAAAGAAAGTTGCACAACAATAGTTTGATCAGAAGTTGATTGAACTTACTGGAATTCTTTCCATTTGATTCCTGGGACAGTATCCGTGGCTTACTCACAGAACCACAGAATCACAGAACAGCTTGGGTTGGAAGGGACCTTTAAAGGCCACCTAGTCCAAACCCCTGCCATGAGCAGGGACATCTTCAACTAGATCAGGTTGCTTGAAGCCCCATCCAACCTGACCTTGAATGTTTCCAGGGATGGGGCATCGACCACCTCTCTGGGCAACCTGGGTCAGGGTTTCCCCACCCTCATCGTAAAAAATTTCTTCCTTAGATCTAGTCTGAATCTCCCCTCTTTCAGTTTAAAACCATTACTCCTTGTCCTATCGCTATAGGCCCTGCTAAAACTTCCCACTCGGGTACATCTATCTTGGTTAGAAACAGTCACTCCAAAGCTGTGAGAAGGTGAGCTGCTGTTCAGGGAGCATTTCCCGCCATGTCTAGAGGGTGTTGGTGGGAAGCAGGATGCCCATCAACGTCCAGCTGGTGGTTGGTACAGGTCAACTGAAATAGCAAAGGGTGCCCCTTTGAGGTTTTGCCCAGGACCCCTTCCACAGGGGTTGGTCATGAGCACTGAGGCAGGGGCAGCAGGGCAGGGGCAGGGGCAGGGTCACGGCACGGGGTGCTGGCTGGTAGCAAGGTCCTTGGCCAGCGCCACTGTCACTGGAGCAGGACACGATCCTCAGTCCAGATTCCAGAAGGAGTTTTGGGGTTTCCTATTGGGCAGTATAAGAAACAGACATCATGGCAGGCTTCTGTCAGCACTGTAAACAATTAGAAAGGTAATACATTGTTAAGTCATCAATATAATTAAATTCAGTCATATTTTGACTACCTAAATGCATTGTCTTGACTGATTAGTATTTTCATAAAATACCACATGGTTTAATAACATGTAAACATGAAGTAACAGTATTGTACTGGGTGATTACTGATCAATATGAATGTAAATAGGAGTGTAAATAACTCTTAGAAAAACAAATCTTCTGTCAGAAAAGATGGATGATATCTGTCTGCAGTCACCAGTGAGACATCACTGAGATTGCTCTGTCTTTTTGCAGCATTTACGAAACCAACTATTCTTCTTTCCAAATGTATCAGGAGACTAAACTAATTTAAGGTTTCTTCTGATGCCAGAGTATCTTTCTACTCCTACAACAGCAGAGAGCAGTTCCCATCTGGAGCTCTGAGCATGAGCGTATCTGTATCTGTTTTGTGTATATTTATAGTAGATGTGTATAGAGGGAAGAAAGAGTTGAGGCAAACAGAGGAGTGGTTGGAGGTATGGTAGTTTGTTTTCTTAAAGTAATGTTTTTATTGCAAACTGGAAAGTGACAGAAATCCTCTCCTTTTACCCATAGCATCATATATTTTGCCTAGGCTGTATAGAAGGCTATTTTCTGTATTAAGAATATATGAGTTTTGTAATTTCACTAGATGTGTTTATTAGGTGTGTTCTCTTCCTTCTCAAGGCAATAGATGTTAATTTCTGTCAATTTCGAGGAAATGAAAATCTGTAAAAGTCAGCTGAGAAAACTTTTCAGCCCTAAGAATGAAATTGCATCTATCGGCAGAGCAAAGATCTGTGTATCACAGTGACTAGCTACGATTTCTAGCTGTGCAATATCATAAAAATTTAATGAAAATTAATGTATCCCTCTCAAACTGTAGACAGTGTTAATTTTGGTGGAAAGAGGACAGCAAAATGTTGCTTGAACGTTCAGTGGAAAAAAATACCAAACTGTAGTTTGCTACTCTGAGAAATTAAGTATGAGCTGAGGTTAATGGGCAGTGACAGCTGAGCGGTCATAGGTGCACGATAAATACATTCTTCACATGGCTCTGTATTTATCACACAGTTACCTGCGTTTATAGGACAGATAATTTCTGATAATAATCGGGAGTGTGATAGATCTTCAGTCACGGTAATGATAATCTCATGAAGATACATGCTTTGTTTCACAAAGAGTGATTTTTTTGGCTAATACCTAGTACTATCATCATTTTAGAGAGGACAGGTAAACTTAGATGCACAAAAACACTGGCACAACTGGTCTTGGCTTTAGTCACCTAGTCCTTAACTAAGAGGAAGAAACCAGCCTTGCCTCCCCCACAGCCATCTTCTCTGCATTGCCACTAGGTGATTTGATGCCACCCATACCAAACTACCTACAAGAAAACTGGGATTTTATGAGAGAGTATGGAGGATTGGGTTGATTTCTGTAATCATCTTGTTGGTGCCTGTGTGATCCTAGCAGGCATCTGATTGTTGGGTGTTTTGTAAGTCTTAAGAAGGCTAGGAAGAAGTGGAGTGAGAGATACAGCATGAGCTATACCTCTTCGAAACAGGGGTTGTTGAGGGAGAGAATTTCCTGGTAAAATATTTAATATTATCCTATGCCTAAAGTTTGTGTGGCCTGTTTTCTGCTAATATTTGCCATTGTTTTAAATGGTCTGTGTACTTACGTGCCTGTTTCCACAGGGTAAGTATCCTTTGCTTTTTAAACTGTGAGAAGTTCTGGGGTTTCAGGTTTAATCACGTTGGTGTTCGTTTTCGTAGCACAGGTGCAGCAGTGAACAGCAGTGAAAGCCTCCCTCCATCCTCATCTGTCAACGACATCTCATCCATGTCTACGGATCAAACACTGGCGTCTGACACGGACAGCAGCCTGGAAGCTTCTGCGGGACCCCTCGGTTGTTGCAGGTGACTAGCCGCCTGCCTGCGAAACCCAGCGTTCTTCAGAGGATGATGTAATTTAGGAGGAAAAATTAACAGGAGTTAAGAGATGAAAAGGAAGAGAAATAAAATACAAAGATTTAAAACAAACAAAAATATTTTCAGCCTGCTTCTCCTACAGAGTTATGTAATGCAGCTAAGCTCAAGTGTATATTTAACTTATAGTTGCTCTGCTTTGGTCTTCTTCCAATGATGCTTACTGGGGGGAAAAAAACCAAGGAACTGAAAAATCCTTTTTTTCCCCCCGCCCCATAAGATGTAAAATTAATGGCTGCAAAACCAGCAACCTGCAACTGTCCTTTTCACACTGGCATGACAAGGTGTGCAGTAGCCACTCTCAAACAGGCGTGTCTAAAGGCATGTATCTGCCTTTACTCTCTGTTCTGTCGTCTTCTGCCCAGTGAGGCAGATATACACATGCATTTTTCTTCATGTACAAATAGCACATACACACACGTGCCAATAGAATTCTGGCAGAGTATGCAGCTGTGTGCCTACAGGAACACACGCATCTGCATACGTACTTACTAGCACTCCACAACTAAATGGCCCGTTTCAGATGAACTGCATAACTACATATATGATATTACCAGTGTATATTCTATTGTTCATTGATGAGGTTGCATATCTTGTATGAGGATGTGTGGAAGTGTAAATAACCACATGATACTGTGGCTCCCTCAGACACTTGAAGATGTAGCACCAAAATTTCTGCTGATAGTTGTATATATATTTTGAAATAATAACCAGTTTGTATTGAAAGAAGAAGCTACAGAGCTTCATAGAAAAATGTTTGTGAATGTTAAGACTTGTTCTGATTTTTAGAACAGATATGTCAAGCTAGGACCAAGTTAGAAGGAAGCACAGGTATCTTTGCAAGCTACAGGAACAAGAATGAAGGTTTTCTTACGCAAATCTAATCCCAGAAAGATTTGTCTCAGTAAGCAGCTCTTCCTGTCGATGTTGAGTTGTCATCTTAGTTCATAGATAGTCTCTCTGCTATGAATTACTTGTATGCTTTTATGTTAGGAGGTATGACAGGGTTGGGAAATGGGCAGATTATGGTCAAAAGAACATGCAACAGCTTGTTTTTATTTTATGTCTAGATCTCTACTAGGTTAAACAGAGAAAGGATATTCGTGGTCCGCTCCCTCTCAGTGTATGTTTGCGGCTTAGAGGTTGTTTTCCCTTTAAATCGTTCCCTTGCAGGGATCTCCACCACTAAGAGAACAGGCTGCCTTCTGATGCTTTTGGCTGTTCATTTGCTTGTGACAAATCATCTGACCCCCCAGGAAGGTCTAGCAGCTGTGTTAAATGGAAACGAACTACAGAGTGAATAAGTCTAGTATTCCTATATTCTAAGTAATAGCAGAGGATATCAATCAGCTAGTGTGCTGGGCTGAAAGGGTCACAACCAGGGATCTTAGGCAGTTTTAACAAGTTCTGAAGAACCCAACAGTGACTGAATATCAAATTGATTTTACCAGGTAATAATACATACCATAGGATTCCCAGTGGTAAGTAACAGCAAGTGTTTTTACCAGAGAATGGCAAAACTCCACACAGAATTTCAGAACAACTGAATGTTTTTCCAGCCAAAACAGCAATTAGCATTTTCTACTGCAAGGTCATCATTACCTGAGCTAGAAATGAACTAAAATCTGAGTCATCGCTCTTCTTACCAAAGTGTGCCATGTGAACTGAAATGAGCTTAATCATACTTTAACACTTTTATAAATGTCAAAGAAACAAACTTTCTAGAATATATTACTGGATATTTTAAATTCACTAATTCTTAGTATTCAGATTTCTACCAAAATGGATTATTTTATTCCAAACAAGTCCAAAAGCGACTGTTCTGTTAGGTGGCTTACAAGTCTGTCGTTCTGTGGCAGGAAAAAAAATTGAGTGTCAAGTCAGATTTTCTTCAAAGGGAAGAAAGCAAAGAAACTTTTTTCCTGTGGGGGGAGGAGGGGAGATAAAAATTAAGTTGAATAAAATAATTTCAGACTTGGTAGGTCTGAGGTGTCTCAAAATTGCTGTAGGAAATGTTTTGGGTTTTTTTCCCCCAGGTATATTTCTGGTAGATTTTTATGGAAATCTTTTTGAGACTAAAATTAGGTCAATGTTCTGAAAACTCAGAGCAGTAATTGTAAAAGCAATAATTTACTACTGCTAAAAATATTTAGCAATATTCTCTCTTAAGCCATGAAACATCAAGTCATTGTTGAGTAATGTAACTCTCACTTCAAAGCCAATAATCATAAAAATATTGAACGGTAAACAGCAATGCTCTGTAGATACGAAGGCAATAACACCAAGGGTGAATTCTTAGCAATAATGAAATGTATCACCTCCAGATTTAATTCACCATAGATATATATTAATAACAATATTCAGGTAACTAGAATCTGCTTTACATTCCTTAGTGTGCACCATTTGGGTGTGTTATTTAAACAAAACAGAGTGTCTCAAGAGGCAAAGCTGTATGTAAGAGAAACTGCAAAAATACCACAAATGTAGACTGTAGAAACTTGGAGCAATCACAGTTCATTGCCAGTGATTCTGTGGAGATGTGGCATAGGCAATAGCAGGGAAGCCATTTATAGTAGATGGACACTTACAGATCTCCCATGTTCCATCTACTGAAGCCAAAAAAACTGTGCTCTTAGTCCCATGGTATAATTCAGTCTTGTTTGGGTTCGTGAGTGCTGGGTGGAGAACCAGTCACCATAGAAGATGTCCTAGTGATCAGCACTGAATGAACCCACAACATAGAAGTTCTGTAGCTTTATTCCCAGAAGCCCTGATTCCACTAAGCACCAGTGCTTGTACATTTAATGGAGACTGTAGGGATGCATACATGATTTTAACTAGCATGTGCTTTTGTCCTTTGCTCAACAGTGATTGACATCACCATGTGCTTAAGTGCCTTGCTGAAATGAGGCCTGAAAGAAATACTGCATCTCTTTTTGTCCTCAAATTAGTCAGTCTCCTTTAAGAGAAGCTCTACCTGGGGGAGGAGACTTGGGGCTGTCCATATTGGACACTAGAAAAAAGCCATCAGTGAAGAAAAGCAATAGTTCTTAACAATTCTGGTCCTTGTATGTCCAGCCTGAAGTAGTGACCATTGAACAGGAATAATATCCTTTGTTTTGCTTTGTGTCAGGAAGTTGGTGCTGTCAACTGATACCTTACAAGAATGCATGTCCTCTTGAACGAAAGATTGCAGTGATGTTGTAGAGCTGTCTCGAGGTTAAAAAAAGTTTTGATACCCTTCTCTTCAAGTCTATTCCCCTTTATTCCAATATTCTGTTCAGTTTGATAATGATGCCTTTCTTATTTTTCTTGCCAGTGATCTTTTAAACCTACCTTTGTTTCAAATGTTACTACATAGTGCTTGAGTAACAATTGTCACCTCATTCTCTGAGGTTTGCAGTTGTAAGCATAATTCCCACCACTGCAGAGATGTAGGAAATTGGGAAGCCAGAGATTTATGACAGATGTTCCAAGGTATTTAGGCACTAAAGGGGCAATCAGAGCCTATGCCAGAAGTGGCATATCTTCCATCAGCATGAATGGCAGCTGGACACCTTGGCATTTTTTAAAATGTGCCTAAGAGCCTATTGGCGCCTTAAGTGCCTGAATACCTGAAGAAATTCTGTCCCAAGTGGCTTACTTCAGTCATTTAGATGGCCATCAGCAGGGTGAGGAGAATGGCAGAAGCATCTTAATTGTATCAGTGGCTCCTCAGAGCCCTAGCTGCAAAACATAGCATTGAGAAGGAAGAGAGGAAAGTTGCTGCAAAACATTCCTGCTTTATTTTCAGATGGAGTACTTCTGGATAGTATGAGAAACTTAAAAAAAAAAAAGTCAGAATTGGTCTTAAAAGACCCTCCATTTCTCTTCTCACTGATGAGTTTAAATGAGGATGAGGTATTGGTTTACTTCAAGTTGATGCAAGGTTATGCATGTTTTCAATCCAAATTTTTCTGTAATTTTTAAAATCAGTCTTCAGATACTGACTTGGTAGCTGGAAGAGTATCTTGTGAGTTTTTACTATATTCCATTAAAATGTAATCTTTAGAGAGTTCAGATATTTGAGTTGGTCACACGCTGATTTACGTGAATTACATTGTGGCTGATAATCCTCCCCTACTATCTAGAATTCCGTGGCACAGATAGATTCAGGAATTTTAGCAAGCTTGCATTATATAAAGCAGAGTTTAAACTGGTGTGTAAGTATGGTAATGTGTCAAAAAAAAGGGTGGGGTGAGAGGGCAACAGAAAGCCTGATCAGGTAGTTCCCCAATGCACTGATGGTTTACCTCTGGAAATCATCATTTCCTGCACATCATTGGTCTCCAGAGATTACACAAGACAGATGATCGTGTCACTGTATCACTCTTCTAAACTTACAACCAAAAAGGCATTTTGCAGCAAACTGTGTGCTTCCAGGGAGAGCAATATGAAAGAAAGCCTGCAGGGAAGAATTAGACCTTTAATAGTCTGGCAAAAAAGACTGAATTAGTGGTTCACTTTAAGTTTAGGCTTCTGTTTTTCTTTGTTTTTCTTGTGTGTGTAGGAAAGAGAGGGAGTGCATATAGATGTGATTTTTAGAACCTGTGTTCTAGTCATATTTGACCCAAGTTCTCCGTGTGGATAAAGAGCATAATTGTAACATAATCACACATCTTCAAGAATCTGAAAGCTGTGCTTATTTGAACTTCCACCACTTTACAAAGGACACAGTTAACAAATTGCAAACTCAAGGTGATCTTTATCACATACACGCGCACAAAAAGAAAATCATTGTGCAGGAGGTTTGAATGCTCCACAAGTATGTAATGTCTTAATTAGTAAGATGCTTGGGAGAAGTGGGGGATGGTGAATGTGTCATGTTCACTGATGAGCTGGAAAACAGACCTGTCCAGTGGAATTTAGTGGAATTCTGCTTAGTGTATTAGGAACTTGCCAGTGTGGCCTGTTTTTTTTTCTTTTTTTCTTTTTTTCTTTTTTTTTTTTTTAATTAACTATTGATTGCAAGAGGTGAATTGTTTAACTTAATTTCTGTTCAGGCTCATTGACCCATGGCAAGTTTGAGTTTTAAAGAGGGTTTGATTTGTCAAAGGAAAGTTGAAAAACTTCAACTGAGGCTAAAGGTGCCTTTTACCTGAGAGTGAAAAGCTGAAAAGCACATATTGAAGGAAGACATAGTCAGTTTTGGAAATAAATGTATTCCTACCATGCTTATTATTTCAGACAGGTAAGCCTGTCTCTTTTGCTAATTTTCACTGAACAGGGCCATTCTTGTCTTCTGGAAAGCAAGATATTTATAATGTAAATAGTTGAATTTTTTTTCCTTCCTCTGTAACTAATATGTAACAATCCAACATGCTGTTTCTGTTAAGTCTTTTACAATAAGGCTGCTGTATGCCTAAGTATGGTTGACCTCTGACCTTTTCCTAAGTCAGTCACATGCTGAAAAGGAGGGTGCTGGAGGTTTCAGTGTACATACAGAACTATGTATATTTAGTAAATTGAGTAAGTGGGACTTATGGCCAGTATACATTATACCACAACAGTAACAAAGCTCCAGATCTTAAATAGCAAAAACAACTGTTCACCTTGCCATGTCCATCCTGTAACAAGATCTAAGTTGCACCTGCCTGTAGTTCTGCATGATCAGACTTTGAAGTATAACTAACAAGATCTGTAATGTATCAGTGTTGATAAACGTAGATGTAAAAAAAAAAAAACCAAAACACTTGACCAAAAAAAAAATCAGCAACAGTTCGGTATCAAGACTGGAAGACAAGACATGCCCCATTTTGTTGCGCAGTTATAGATGAAAAGAACCACCAGTGTCAGCATAAATGGACTGTAGTAGTGACATTTGTTAAAGAACCACCCTTATTGCCATATTGTTTTGTTCTTACCCTGTTTTCCTTTGGCCCTCTGTTGCTCCCTGTGTGTACTACAGAGGAGAACAGGGCCTCAGTGATCAGTGTTTTAGGGGTCAATGTTGCATCAATGATTTCTGATTTCTGTTTGTTTAGCGATTACTGAACTAAGATGGGAATCTCATGTTCTCCCATGTGTCAAAAGGAATCCTGTCAGAGCTTCCTCATGAGGATACTCTTCTCACTGCTGTCTTGACTCCTGTCAGTTGAATGACTTTGCAGTATTCCCAATAAAGAGCACAACGCAGCAAACCATATTGATTGAGGGCTTCGTTACATGTGTGTTGTGCATCTGGACTTTCACAGGGGCTCAAAGTCATGCAGGGACAGGACTCAACTGAAACATGGTATGTACTCTATGCATGACGCCTATATTACACCTTTATGACCTTATAGTGGTAAAACTGCTGATCTTTACAGATGTGGATTTGGACCATCTTTTTTTTGGAGGAAAGTTGTAGTGAACCTTCGTCCTTATCCCACTCGCTCCTAACCAGAGCAGCTAAGTGGAAGTTAAAGCAGTGCGAGGGCCTTCTGGGGGGTCGTGCACAGAGGTGAATTTCATGCTGTTTGAATGTGATCTTGCCAAAAAGCCTGTATGTCTAGCAGGGAAGATTGTGGCTATTCTATAAGGAGTGTTTGTGTTGTTTACTTTAAAACAAGCTTTGCTGATTAAAATAGTGTATTCCAGAGTCCTATTTGAATGGCATGAAGGGTATCAATGAAGAAGATACAAAGTATGCTTGTACAGCTTTCCTGGCTTCTTGTTTCTTTTCCTTCAGACCTCGCTAAGGGACACAGCTAAAGACATAAAAAGCATGTGGAAGTTGCCAGGATTACAAAATCCAGTTAGTGGTCCTTCTGATGTGCTTCATAGGCTTAATCCTGTATACCACCATTCAGTTAAGAAGCATTTACAGTGCTACAGAAATGTGGAGGGATCTTAATGCATATGAGACTCAGACTTTTTGTCTGCAAGTAGCTTAAGAGTTCATTCCTCTGGTCAACTGCCTAAAAATATTAGGGAAAAAATGACCACATGACTGGACAGAATTAAGAAAAACTGCCAAGGAGAAGCTAGTCCCTCTCCCATCTCTTCCCCCATTAAAAAATGTAAAGTCAAGCCAACAACAACAGACAAACCCACCCCACCCCACCCCCAAAAAAAAAAACCAAACCACCCCACCATACTAACTGCAGTTACTATTTGGGACTGATTTTGCACAAAGTTTAACACTTCACTCCCAAGTAAAAAGAGAACAAAAAGGAGAGAGGTGCTGCCTTTTGGAAAACATTGCTGTTTTTCTCAATTCTTGCACAAGCTATCTGTGCCCATTATATTTCCAAGCAAGTCAAACCATAATACACGAAGGACATTTCTATGTTTGGATTTATCATGTAGAGATCAAAAGAAAAATCAGAAACAGCCTTCTATCGAAACAATTTGAAGGGACTTAACTATAGAAAAGAATGAATGAAAGTACCTTGTAAGCACTGTAAAGAAATAAATTCTTACAGATGTTGGTACTTAAATGCCATTTCAAACATACTGTGCAGAGCTGGTACTATTGCTCTGACTTGCTAAAACAGGACAATATTCAAGGTGTATTCTTCTCCCAGTTTGTATATACAGAGATTGGCTAAGCTACAACATATAATGCAAACCTCTAATTTGCAGTAGCTAGGGAATTTTGGCTTTGTGATTCTTACTGCAAAATGGGAAGGATAGGGATGACCATTTTTTGTTTTACTGGGCACCTGTTGAGACAACTGAAGATCCATCCTTTTTTGAGAGGTTTGCCCTTTTCAATAGTCAGGATTTTTATGGCCATATTTCAGTGATTTACACATGATTGAATCCAGATCTGGAGCTGTAACTGATTTAGCTTCAAGTAACCCAGAATCCTAAATTCCAGAGAACTTGAAGTTGTATTTGAACTGGATGGGTCTATCTCCTGTCATGCTCCTGGGTATGCCAGAAAAGCACCTTTTGTAGCAACAGACCAGCCTTGGAATTTTTCTTCAGTCAGCTTGTGTGATGGCCTAAACATCTCTTGTTTGGTAAGAGGGGAGTACATGTTGCACACTGATGAGCTGTAGCATATCAACAGAATCGTCTGTATTGAAGCAGAGTTGAAGGAAGGAGATCAGGGTGCCTCTGCAAAACTCCCCCTCCCTCTCCCTCGTCAGGCAAACAAATGGGATGAAGGTCACCTTTGTGCTCAAACTGATGAACATTCTCTATGGTGGTGTGAGGCCCATTTAAAAGCACTGAGACCAGTTCACAGTCCCTTACAGTATGTATGGCTGTTGTGATCCGCACGTGGGAGTCACTTTCTAGTTTGATGGCAGAGCTGAAGTTTTGCTTCTCCTGTGGAACCCTCTGCTGGAGGCTATTCAGTTTTGGCTCTGTTTCTATGTGTGTGCTGATGCTTAGAAAGCAACAATAATTCTGCAGGCGCCATTCGCTGCCCAGTGACTGGGACTCTCTTCAGGTACATACAGATAAAGATCGAGATTATCTTGCTTTTCAACATGCTCTCCCAAACCCTCTCTTAATGGTACAGCTTGGAGCCTGAATTGCAAATCTGCTGTGCCTCCAAGAAAACATGATTATCAGTAGAGTGTAAAGACCCAGGGAGGAAGTTTACCTGGTTAAATTAATACAGATTACTTAATGTATTTGTCATATTTTTAAATCGACTGCTGGGAAGTAGTAAGTGTTGTTTGTTTCCTGATATTTCTGTATGATGTTCTGTCCACTTTCCAGAGGCACTTACATACGGAACAGTAATTAGGGTGCTGGAGAAAATAGCTCTCTATCTGAATACGTCTATTTAATGGATAGACTGGGGCTTTTGTTAAGTCCCATTATGGGGAGTGGCTGATGGTTGCTGTCTGGAAGATTTTAGCCCTTCTTGCATCATAAGCCTGGAACTAACGATGGGGGAATTTAATGTTTCTCTGGGCTAAATTTGAAATGTGTGAAATTATTCCCACCTCTACTTCACATCTGATGTTGGAAAATAAGGGGAATTTTCTTTGATTCTTACAAACTCATGAGGCAGAAATTACAAAGTAGCCGCTGCAACAAAATACACCTTATATTTTCCAGAACAATTAATGGTTTAATGTGTTGATGAGGTAAAAAGCTATATAATGACCCCTTCCTGCTGTTACCCTAGCTAAGGTATTGACATAGTCATATAGGGTATGACTACCCTAGCTAGGTAGTCTATTGTTACAAGATTAATCTGTGTTAGTGGTTAAGAAATTGATGGCAGATACTATGAGAATGTCTTTAAGTCTTTATTTGTCATCAACAAATGTTCAGAAAGATTACCTCTGGAATTTTTTGTCTGGGAAGATACGTTTACGCCCATGCTTTGCTGGATTTGTCCTCAGCGTTCTCTAGAGGATATTCCTGCTCTTGGAGTATAGTCTTACCTTTTCAGTTCAGTTGCATCATCTTAGAAGGGAAAGTATGTATTTTAAGTGTTCTCATCAGAATGCTAAATCACAGCTAAAATAAATGTTCACTTTTTGGTTTTCTTCCTTTTTATATGAATAATTACCCGAAGTACTTTAACAGTAGAAGTCCTGGAGGTATGTCACCACAGGGTGCTGTTCAATGTGCCCACCCCACATGTGTTTTTCAGAGAGAGGTCTGCCTTTCAGGGAGAGATTTGTGGATGTGGGTGTGTTCAGGGGAGAATGGAGACTCTTTCTTAATGTCAGCCTCAATCCAGAATTAACAGGGTTTGAACAAAGATAAATTCAGAGCATGTACAAAAGTGCTCTTCAGTAAAATTGGAAGTACCCTAGGGCCCAGCACATAGCTGAGTGGACTGAAGGATGAAGCTCTGGTTTTAAAATTAATGAACATCATGAGAAATATTCCAGGAATCAAACCTCATATCTGAATACCACTGAATTTCAGAGTTCCAAGCAGCCAGAACATTGTCCAAATTCTTCTTTGGAAGCCTAATGCCGTGTAACAGCTCAGAATGCATAGCTGTGTCTCAGAGCAGGAGTCCCCTGAGATTTTTAGTGTATGTCTTTCTGAAATGTCAGTTAGTTGAAGGATTATTGTGATTCTCTGCATAAAGGAAAACACTGATTTTTGGCAATGATGTGCAGACCTCTCAACTTTTTTTCACCAGAAAGGAGAAAAGTAACATCTCCCTGAACAACACTGCAACACAATACCATGCTGCTGACTGCAGGTGGGTCAGTGGGAGAATGCTGGACAGGTTTCAGCACAGTTGTACTCATCAGTTTTAGCTTTCTGACTCTGTTTTGTCACAAGCACAAGACAGGGTTAGTGGACATGGCAACAAAATTGCAGCATGTATTGCTAAAATAATTCATTTGCCAACAGTGTTGTGTGATTTCTGAAATACATAAAGTTTTAATTTCCCTTTTGGCCATAGTTACAGCATGAGCAAATTGACAGGATAACCAAGCTATCCATCAGTTTTAGCATTGGGTTTTTAAGCGGTTAGCACAGAAACAAACATAAACACTCACATGTGCTGCAGAAATTCACTGCCACTGTTATGTGACACCAAATCCAAAGGGACTCTGATTCCACATCAAATTTGCACTGTGTTGCAACTAATTCATGGGACCATCCAGGAACTGGGGAGGGAAAAAAAATTTTAAAAAATTAGCTTGCAGGGCAGAGTTTTTTAAAGCTAATGGAGGAAGGTTATTCGAGTGCCTGCTCTATGTGATATCAGATCCCTTATCTCAGGTTAATGTTGCCCTCATCTTACTCCTCTGAATGCGATATTGCAGAGCTGTATAGACACACCTCCCCTTCAATAAGGAAGACACACGGTACAGGTAGAGTGTGCCACCTAAAGGCAAAAATGTGCTGAAGGCTCCAGGAAGAGCAAAATGGAGCAAACCCCTCAGCCTGTAAATCATCTGCTTGTTACATTTCTTCTCCAGCCAGGCTGACCCTGGACAGTTCATCGGGTACTTGATGGTCTGGAGCATTTCTTGGACAAAGCATAATTCTACATTTTCAGTAAGTTTTTGTTAATTTTTCTTCATTTTCCAATAATATTTGTGTATGAATGTGTGTAGATCATTTTCTGTAGCACAGGGACAAGAAAGATGACCGAATGAGCAGAATTGAGGGGTAGATGACAGTGGTGCTAAATTGATTGGGGATGTGGGTAGATTTGGCCACTATCAATCTCTTCAAAACTAGTTGGAGTCCTGGAAGTAAAAGGCTACAAAGAATTTAGGCAATTGACTTTTATGAATTTTCAATTGTTGGTCTGTGTCCAACTTGAAATTACATAGTGAAAACTTCTTCCAACAGAGCATACAAAGATATGTCCAAATGGACATGCTATGTAAATAGATTTCTCTTCCCTTTAGATAGCTCAGCCATCAGACAACAGTACAATTGGACAACACTCATGCTGGGAAATTGTTTTGTGTTAAGTTCTTTTCTCTGCAAATCTCTGCTCTAGTTGTTTTCTTTCTTTTTATGTACACTTTAACAGAAAACCATACCTTAAATATGCCTTCCTTCAGCTTCTGGTAATATTAAAAAAAAAGTCACAGAATCACAGGTTGGAAGGATTATCTAGTCCAACCTTTCTAGGAAGAGCTGGAGCTTTCTGACTTACCACAGTACCTTTTGGAACCTGCGCAGAACTTTTTTCTAGTTCAGTTAGTATATTTAACCAAAACAATTCCAAAGCAGGAAGATGTTGCCAATCTCTTTTTACTGCTCTCTGAGGACTTCTCTTCAGTGGAGTCTGCCCTGATGGTATATGGGCTCTTCCCAGCCATTCTACATATATTTGCTGAGGTACTACAGGTTAGAAAAAGAAAGGCATGTAATGAAACTGGGAAAAAAGGTAATTACACATCTGTAATGGTAACTGCTTCCTTAAAAAAAACATTGCCATGATAACTGAATCTGTCATTGAATGTGTTTTCTGTGTTTCTTTCTTTGGAGACTGACAAGTCTTATGCCCAGTGTGGTGTGTAATGTGGTAACAACTGCCTTGTTATCCATGAACAATCAGAATCATAGAATGGTTCGGGTTGGAAGGGATCTTTAGAGGTCACCTAGTCCAACCCCCTGCCATGAGTAGGGACATCTTCAGCTAGATCATGTTGCTCAGAGCCCCGTCCAACCTGACCTTGAATGTTTCTAGGGATGGGGCATCGACCACCTCTCTGGGCAACCTGTTCCAGTGTTTCACCACCCTCACTGTAAAAAATTTCTTCCTTGTATCTAGTCTGAATATGCCTTCCTTTAGTTTAAAACCATTACCCCTTGCCCTGTTTCAACAGACCCTACTAAAAAGTCTGTCTCCATCTTTCTTACAAGCCCCTTTTAAGTACTGAAAGGCCACCATAAGGCAGCCCTGGAGCCTTCTCTTCTCCAAGCTAAACAACCTCAACTCTCTCAGCCTGTCCTTGTAGGAGTAGCGTTCCATCCCTCTGATCATCTTTGTGACCCTCCTCTGGACCCGCTCCAACAGTTCCATGTCCTTCCTGTGCTGAGGACTCCAGAGCTGGATGCAGAACTCCAGGTGGGGTCTCACCAGTACCACCAGACTATGAAGACATCAACCTTGTCATAATACTAATTAGTCCTTATCTCTGTCACAACTTCTTTACCGGTGGAAACAGTCAGGTGTGGCAGACTGAAGTTGAAAGAAATCACACATGATTATTTTGAGTAATACTGCTTTAGGCTAAACTTTCCTTTAGATCTATACCATTGAACCTGATGCTCCCACACACAACAAACATTATAACATTTTAGAAAACATTCATCTTGCCAAGAGATACAGTTTGTATCTTCTGTTTTTAAGCTCTAGTGCATTTATTTATTAGGGGCTACTCCAACAGCTCAGGAAATGAGCTCTTAATAACATTCAGTGATTATAACATCTCTCATTTCACCATGTCAGAGAAGTCACTTAAAATGATGATTACATTCAAATTCCTGCTACGTTGCCTATAAGAATATTACAAGCAAAGAAAAAAATGTTTCTGCATCAATATTGCAATCTTGCTGTGAGGAGCTAATGACTTTGCACTTCATAGTGAAGCGCATGCAGGGAATTAATATTGTCATTGATGGTGTAGGTGACATACAGTTAATATTCAGGGAACAGCTACATAATATAATAAGTGCACGTGAGCATTTTTTTTTCTTCACAAAAGAGCATTAAGTGGAAGAGCAGTTAGAGTAATAACATAGCAACTGACTGAAAAATTGCAATTAATTCACCAGGCTAAATGGAAAATATTTCCTTACCAATTTTTTTGTAAAACAAAATCCCATAAGGCCTCTCTCAGGCAATGAGTTTCTACCAGGTGTTTCTCCAAGTATGAATTACCTCCTATGTATGCTCTGGATGTGTAAGTCATATCACAATGCTTAATATGTTCAACAGCTAGTTAGGGAAGTAAATTACATGTATATAGGCAGCAGATTATTTAAATTAGTGTGGTGTTTTGGGGAAATATCCCTGGAACCATTTTGGCACAACAGGTTTTTCTTTTTTTCTTACAACATAACACTGAAATATGGCCATAGCCTTGTCCCCAGGTCACTGCAATGCAGAGGATATTTTATGATCTCTTCCTTTCATTCTTTTAACTACTGAGGAATACAGTTGTCTCAGTAGTATTAACAAAGTAATCTCCTATGGTGGCTTTTTTTGCAATTACTCAAGTCTTTATGTGAGAATGCATTGAGTGATTTTAAGATTTTTTTTTATATTTAAAGAAGATAAAGCAGGTTGTTAAGAACATGGGACAATCATTTCAGCCAAGCTGTGCGAATAGCCAGCACTAATGAACTGATATGCTACCAGACTGCTCAGCAGCTGGTTGAAACAACTCTGACACTATAAGCAGTTCAGTTGTTGATGCTGTGTTCAGAGTTTTGACTTGATGAATGAACACCTGATGGCCATGCTGGTTATGGTCACCACTCTTTTAGGAAATACCAAGTTTAATGAGCACAATAGAACAAAGCAATACCTGCTAATTGGAAACAGTCTCCCTGTAGGCTGTAGGTTGTAAGTAATACCAAATCAGAACTTCACCCTCAGCCCAGGTCAAAAGTCAATTCAATACCAAATGTGCTGTTGAAGTGTCAGGCTTTTGTAACCTCGTGTAAGATTACCCCTGAAACACACACACACGCACGCACCAGATTAGGGGATAAGGGAGAGGTGGAGATGGTCAGCACATTTTCCCACTGTATGAATACAGGCGTGCTGGCTTTGCACTGCAGAGAAGCAGTGGACTCCCCATCATTCCTCGCCATGCAAGAAGGACTTCTCTGTTTCTGCATGGTATTCTGAGAGCAATTGCTGGTTTGGAGATTGTGGCCTTTGATGTCAAATAATTCAACTTGTAGGTTTTGCTTCAGTTGGCGCATGATGTTTTCCCTGAGGTTCAGTAATGCGAACGAGAATGTTTATTGTCACACAGGCTAAGAACTAGTCTTTGGTTTGCCCGTGGGAGGCCTCTTCTAAGTAACTCACATGGCTCCAACCTACCCATTCAGATAGTTTCAAACTTAAAAGACTAAGGCAGACAGCTCCTTAGGGAGCTGGGAAAGAAAATTACTATTCTTCAACTGAGCAGGACTTAAAATAGCAATTAAAAGAACTAACATGATGGTGATGAAAGTATGGGTGGTGTACTTTTATCCTTTTAAGTACCCTTTAAAGTTTAACCCTTTCCCTCCATGTTCTTGACACACTAAAACCTTGTCCTCCCCTTTCAGGACAAAAACGTTGTAGGGGCACAGTTTACTAGTGTGATGCATTACAGTCTAATCCTCATCTCAGTCATGGATGCCACAGCAGCATAGGGTTGAGACCTCAGTAAGAAGGGGGGACTCAGGTGCTTGCTGCAGTCATTCCTGCACCACAGACCCCAGGTGTACATTCTCCTTTAAAAACACACCCACAGGTCCAAGGCTGTATCCCTCATTCAGGCAAAAACTCCTCCTTCACTGTCTAAGAGGAGATTTGGCTGCACAAGGACAGAATCAAGGTGAAACCATGTATACAGATGGAGGTGGACAAAGAAACTGTTTAACTGCTGAGACTAAATGTAATTATTTTCTGTAAAATAACTAAATAAATAGCAGCCTAGGCAGTTTTGGCTCTTTTTTTTTTTTCTTTTTTTACTGATTGTGACCAATTTTGTTCTGGTGTGAGGAGGAGTTAAATGCACAGTTTCTCTACAGCAGTGTGGTGTAAAAATCCGACAGCCCCATTCCCTTCTCTGCTCCCTGAATTTCAACTCCAACCACCACCAGACTTTTCAGAAAAGTATAATCATTTCAGAAAATTAATTACCTATGTCTCCTATCCTGAACTAATTATATTTTTTTAAAAAGAAGAACCAAAAAGACGCTCAAGATTTTAATGTTCCTCTGTATGAATAACTGCTATACATATGTGACTGAAAATAAAAGCAAGTCTTTGAAAGCAGACTCATAGTGTGGACTGCTTCATACACTTTCACCTCTCAAACCCTGCTTTTCAAGAGTATTATTATTATCAAATGCAGTGCAGTCATGTTTGGCAATTGCCCTCAATTTACTGCCAGGGTTAATTCTGGAGTTTTTTTTTTAACTAATACTTTGGTGTTCGGGAATGGTATAAAAATGTTAGCTATACTTATTTGAGTGCTTTGATTACAACTGTTTCTCTGACAATTCAAATCCGCTTAAAACCACAGCACTGAGGAAAAACCTTGGTTTTCCTTCAGACATTGCTCATAAATACTTTTAATACAAAGCTGTAACATTTATTCAATGAGAGATTGAATTAGAATGGAAATAGGAAGGTGCTCAGTTTTTTTAAAAAAAGTGAAGTGCTTTTCATGTTTTATCTTGGGAATTTGTTATCTTACGATTTTAGTTCAGATACTAGCCATAAATGAAATGTCTAACATTTCCAGCAGTGTTTTGAAGTTTCACCACCACCAGGATATTTTTGCCAAGCGATAAAAATTAAACAAGGTTTTATGGAGGGGAATCTGAAACTCATTCTATACTGACATTAAATTTTTATAAAATTATTTACATCTTTTTTTTTAGTCAAGGACAGCTCCATTGGCACAAACAGCACAACCACAGGGTATCCTATTGTTTTAATAACTCACATTATATATATATATATTTTATGCTATCAGGATGTCCATTTTGTTATATACAGTGTGCTCCCGTTTCATGTGTTACTATCTTAGGAGTGCTGCCATACACTGAGGTTGGCTGTTTGCATAAATGCTATGGCTCTTTCATTATTCGTAGCATCCTGTGATTCCTCACATGTCTTAGTAGAAGTGCTCCAAATGAAGACTGGCCATCTGCAAGCACACCTCGAACAAGTTGCAAACTCAGTTTCCTATGGTTGGAGCTAAACTTCCCAGGATGGCTACCCCTCCGCTCAAAATCCTATGCAGAAAATCAGTCACCTCCCTCTTCCCCACCTCTTTTTATCAGAAATAAGAGGGTGTCAATGGTGTCACAAATAATGACACTAAGATGTCCCATTAAGGAACTTTTTTGTTATGCTGATGATGCAAATTTTTTATTATCCCTCACACAGTCTGAATTAAAATTTGCCTGGGCCTTCCTGTAATTAGGAATCTGTGAAGCCAGATATTAATTCATTATCAATTATAAAAAGATAGCTTGTATTCCTACAGAATGCAGAAATAGAGGTAAGACATTTGTCATTGCTTAACTCATCTATGAATGCTAAAGCATGGAAGAGATAGCAAGAAACTGAAGGTAAACTTAATTACAAAGAAAGTAAAAGATGGTACAGAGAAAATGCATGTATAAAAATATTTTGTATAAATAATTCCAGAGTTTCAGTCATGCTCATCTGTTTATTTAAATAGCATTACAGGACCATAGATTTTCAGGGAGAAACATGCTGTTCCAGAAAGCTCTCTGTTCTGATGTTCTGAAGGAGACAGAGGTTTTGGTCACGGCATCCACGCTAATGGTGTGCCAGCTGTGCCAAGGTGTTGCTCTGCTGCAAGTACTTGAAGCATATTATATCAAATAGAAAGAAGGCCTAACACCCAAGCATGCAGATGGCAAAATATTAGACTGAAAGATTAAGTAGCATGCATTTCTTAGACTATCTGATTTTGTTCATTATTTGCTTTAACAATGAAAAGATGTCCAGGGTGAAAAGAGAGCTGCTTTGTTTTTTTTCAGAGCAGAACAGATGCATATCATACTGCAGTCTCTTGTGTAAGGAATACGTTTCAGTTCTGCAGCATTGCCAAGATAACATGAACAAAATCAGCTGAGTTTCAGATTTGTTTTCTTGAACATTTAAGTCACTTGACTTAAAGTGTGTGTCGAACAGTCTGTGTTTTGCAGTGAAGTGTGTTTCTGAGACAGAATATCTACAGTGTTAACCCAGTTACAAGTGGGCAGTACACTAGAATACCTGCTTTTGGATTCTTGTTTTGCTAGTATTCTGTAATAGAAAGCATTCCAGCAGTGTTGTAAAAAACATTCTCTGGACCCCTTCTTGGGTAATAATTGCACAATGAATGGTAACAAGGACTTTACTCTGAGCTTTAGCAGGCATAGTTAATCAATGCAGCTCCATTGACTTCAGTGTATTTATGGCAATATTAGTAAATGATCTTACTTGCAACGCCTCCCTTCAGAGAAAAACCACATTGCATTCCATTTTCTAAAACAGAATAATTCTTGTTTCGCTTCCTATGCTTCATACCATATTTGAACACTGGAAGTATTAGTTTGGAAGACAGACGAATGACACTGGCATTGGAGTAGACTAATGCACTTAAAACAAGCAAAAACTGCTTTGAAACTATATTTTCTAGGTATAAAATAAAATGGATGCTGTAATGTTGGTGAAAGCAACTCCCAGCTACAGCAGGACAGAAACAAGATGTAAAGAATGAGCCAGTGGGCGGAAACATACAGGATGTTTCAAGCCAAAGGGTGAAACAAGTGTGTATAGAATGACAAAGATATGAGCAGCAAGTTTTAGTCGGGCACAGAAATGGCTAAGAAGGCAACCAAGAATCAAGTCATCTCGTCCCCACTCCTGGAACAAGAGTATGGTCATGCCACAGAATTCTAACCTCCTTGAATCTGGAAATTCTTAAGAAAGCTGCAAGAAAGGATCTGCAAGAGGACAGAGCCTAAGTGTAGAATAGCATCAGACAGGCAAAACAGGAAACTACCATGTGCTACTGCAAGGGATAAGTTTGGTTTTTTAAGTGTTCAAGTTCCAAAAGCAGATCACATTGTCACTGCATGTGGGACATCAATTGTTTCTCCAGTGAAGTCTCCTATATCATGTCAGTTTACACCAGGGAAGAAGACTGTGGGTGCAGTGATATAACAGAAAACCCCTGCTCTGAATTGGAGTGGGTCAAGAGGAAGTTAATGTGTACAACTCAAATGACTGCTGATTTGTTGATGGCTCATGTATATGGTGTTTTTTAAATTATGAAGACTTCCCCATAGGGTTTTTTTACTATTTTTTTCTGCCCAAGAAACGCAAGGGTAACTCTTAACTACAAAGGATTTGAGAAGAAAAAATGCCCACCCACACGGTGGAATTTTGGAAGGAATTCCTCCTTTTTTGCCTTTTCCAGATTACATCATAAGACTGCTCTGGTCCTCCCTTGTTTTCTTTTTGCAAGTACTTTTCTTGACTACCATTTTATGCATAGTGATACTTAGAGAGCTCCGATTTAGGGCCCAACAAGCAAGAAAATCTTGCTTTTCCTTAATTGCAAGGTACCTCTGCTTTTAGCCCCCAAATTTGGGTTGTCTACTCATGGAAGAGCAACCACAGCATTTGACTTGGGTGTGCAGTCACTTAGTCTGCTTGAATAATTCCAAAGACTGAATAACCAAACTATACCTGTTTTAAATAAACATGAGCCATCCACAGGCTCATGTTTATTTACACACATTACTGATCAGACCACTTAAAAATAAGCTCACAATTTACATGCAGTGAAGTCATAAATCAGAGGGCAGACTTCTCCAGCTAAATACTTCAGGAACTTTTGAGCTAATGTAGCTTCAATTCTCAGCCTTGTTCCACTCACCAGGTAAGTTTCTCGAGCATTGCTAACACAGACTAGCCTACTGTCAAAAAGAAGATAGTTGATTCATACTAAAATTGAGTAACATCATGTCTGCTTCTTTTAAGACAAAAGAAAAATGACAATGTAATAATGTAACTTTTCAGGCTTACGTATATAAAACACACTGCTCGTATTGGTACAAGGCATCTTTACCAGAAGCAAATACAAGCCTTAAAGACTATCTTTAAAAATACTAATATATTTCCCCAGGAACTGCGGAAAGATAAGTTCTTCAAATTTTCAGTGTTCTCTGGATAAATTAATTTTCCGTAATTTACGTTTTCATTCCCACTCTTACACAGCCTAAAAAATGTGGTTATTTTCCTATGGTGATTTAATATCTAATGTATTCCTACAGCTATC
Organism: Phalacrocorax aristotelis; assembly: GCF_949628215.1. Classification (NCBI taxonomy): domain Eukaryota; kingdom Metazoa; phylum Chordata; class Aves; order Suliformes; family Phalacrocoracidae; genus Phalacrocorax; species Phalacrocorax aristotelis. The sequence goes on from NC_134279.1 coordinate 14,964,716, forward strand.
TAGCAATGATAAGTTCATGCAGATTACAATAAAAAAATAAAAATATATGCTTTCATATTTTGTTTCCTGCATGTGCATAACATATGGTTAAGTTTGCTTGTTTAAAACTCTGCCTCATAAGCCTTGGAGACAACGGTTGTATTTAGAAGTTTTAAAGGAAATAATTGACACCAAAGAGTTTCCTGTAATAGAAAAGAGACTTCTGCCCAAACACATCCAGCTAAGGGTTTGGGCCAGCATCTGATCCAACAGTACATGCTAAACCCCCTTATCTTAAGCTTCATTTTAAACTGTCAGACAAACCAGGTAAGTTAGGGATAGACTTGGTCACACTGCATTTGGGTGTGTTACCCTGAATTTTTTATTTTTTTTAAACAGGACATTAATAGAGTGTGCCAGGCACCCTCTATTAATTTTCTTTCACCTTGGTTTTTTCTGCCTTTTTCTTCCTAATAGTTACATGAAAGCTGGCCAGCTTCTGTCTCTGTCTATGAGGCTTCCAAGTCAAGAATCTCCACGGGTTTTTAAATTATAATGACTCCTTTGAACCCTTAAAGTACTAACATTTTCCAGATTGCCAGGCAAATAGTGTTTCTAGATTAGGCTTCAATTTTCCCGGTTCATCCCTGGCTAAATACAGTCCTGTCACACAGAGGGATGTGCCCATTCAGTCTCAGGGGGGAGCTGTCAAAGTCATGACAGTTCACACCTTGCTTTTACTGACTGCAGACCCTTTGTCACTGGACAACTGCTGTCTAACACATGGGTATGGAGCTCTGGTTCTCCAAAATCCTTGGTGCTGGCTCTCTAGAGGACCATTCACTATTGATGGTCTGTAGAAAAGGTAGGGTGTCCTTACTAAGGAAGAACAATCTCTGAACACTTAAATGACAAGTTCACAGCTGAGGAGAGATGAAGGAAAAAGTAGATCATCAACTGGAAGAAAAACAAAATACTGGGTAGTGAGAAAAAACAAGTCATTACAGAAATGGGCTATCTCTATGCAAGTCTATAGATGGAGAAGGGTCAGCTTTTCCTTAACAAGGCACAAAAATTCAATAACAAGAGAACGTACTACTGCTCTGTTCCCAAGCCCAGAAATAGTCTGCTGTTCTTGAAGTTGTCAAGGTACTTCTCTATGGAATTTTGGTACATGAGAGTCAGAAAATATGTTTTGGAAAAAACATATGCCAATATTTTTCTCTGTAAATAATGGCAGTTACTCAATTCTGACCTCAGGTAGACCTACTATAATATGTATCACAGGGGACTAAATGTTATTTGTAGTTGTGCAATAGTATAAGCCAAGTAATAAGAGCACTCCGTTAATGATGACCTCTATACATTTTTTTTCTCCAGCTTTAACTGGTAATGTGGTTATGATTTGCTGTCATGCTATGCTGTACAATTTGAATATACCCCTTCGACATATTTTGCATTCATGGTAAGTGTGCTTTCCCTGGGGCACTATTATTTTCTATTTCCATGCAATGGGATAAATTACACAGAGATGTGGACAACACAAATCCTAGTACAAGAAACAGACATATTACACATTTTCTGTTTAAATGGTAATTAAACACTTTAAAAAGCTTCTTTGAGGACTATCATTTTAGAATGAGGTTTGTCTTTGTACCAGTGGTAACAAAAGACAGATAACGTCACCCCAGTGGCTCTGTTTTCTCATCACTCAAATGTCATGGCACAGATTGTGCTGTCCAGACACATAGCCACATAGCAGTCCCTTGAATTAGTGGACTTTCCCATTCCCGACTCTATGTCTGTCATGGATGTGCCTGCCTCTAGGGCTGCTGTGAACATGGCAGACAAGCACTGTGCTTCAAGCCTTGTTACCAAATAAGGGTCTGTCTGACAGCAGCCTGACATGCCCCTCAATCTGCCATGCCAACCCATGTTCCGACCCCAGTGACACAGCTCTGCTCTCCTGTCACAGGCTTTACACCCAGCCCTCCCATGCACTCCTCCCTCCATAGGCCCCCCAGCATACACCCAGCTCATCCCCAGCAACTCAAATTCCAGCTAGGTGCCCTGACCTTTGCAATGCATACCCAGTTTGTTAGCTATGCATCTAGCCCCAGCAGCTTTCGCTTTCAGTTGGCAATCTTTATGTCGGGAGGAAAGCAGGCAGAAGGAGCAAGAAGCAGCTAAGGCCTGAATTCTCCTCACCTGTTCAGGGTGTATGTGCCGTCCTGGATGCATGATACAGGAACACTTGGTGGTTTTGTTGGTGTACAACCTCTATCTTTGTTCATTGATGTTATCATGCCATGGACTGCTGTGGTTCACTGGGGAAATATGAAGTACTTGGGAATTTAATGATGGTATGAAAAGAAAGGTACCACCACATGCTGTTACACTGGTCCACTCTGTATTGCTATTTCTTCTATTAATGCATTCAGCCATTGTTTCATGGTTAATGACGATGACTGATTGTAATTGACATAATAAGATTAATTCTGTGTGTGCAAAGTAGTTGGATTGTAATTAGTCTTGTGATAAGTATACACAGTACATTTTATGCTTGGGGTTTTAAAAATACAATCTACCAAACAAAGAGAATGAGGTACAGTTTCTTTGATTTTTAGTTGGCACGGGTAAATTAGTGTCAAGCCAAAGAGTTGCAACCTCAGAACAATGGAAGTTACTCAAAAGATCAGAACATTCTTACACTCTGACTGCACTTGAACATACTAAATTCTGTTGCAAATGTAGCCTGAAATGCTCCTTGTGTGCGATGCCCTGTAATCTCTAAACATGCTGAGTAAAGATTTTATTTAAAAGCATAAACTAGTGGTTCCACCATAAGGAAGTATTTCACAAAGCAGCCCTTTGAAATTTAAATAAGATAATCTTCTACCTAACAATCTCCATAGTTGCAGGGAGAAAAGGGCATGTTTTAAATTCAAAATAGAACAGGACATATTATGAAAGGTAATGAAGTGAAAATAGATGAATAACTGTTGCTACATGTAGCCAGAAGAAAACCTTCCAGAGCAGGAGTCTGATTCCTTCTGGACTACCAGGTCTTCTGTAGGAAGAGTGCGGGACTGGAAGGCAAAACTTCCAGTGCTTTGCACCAAGCTTCCTGTGTAACCCTGAATATATCAGGTCATGCCTCAGTTTTTCCTTCTTTGAAATGTGAATAATATCACCTTTCCATGTGCATTGTGAGATTTAGCGTATCAGGATATTGACCTGCTTTGAAAGCTTCAAGAGACAGGAGTTACAGATGTCAAAATATTACCAGACATAGAATGACACATGAAAATATATAGTTGGGATTATAAAGCCAGAATTGAAAATTAAGTGCTTCATTTACACTTGAGCCAAACTGTCAACTGTTCCCTTTATCCCTATAAATTAATTATCCCTATATTAAACAATGATCTGGTTTCAAGAAGCGAGAAACTCTTCCAGGGGCATGTTTCTATTGCAAACTGTATTCCATCTCTGCTTGTTCTAAAAGTAATTTATGGCCAGGGGATACTAAAGAAATTTCTTTTTGGGGCTAATGACTGCTATAAATTCTGTTAAGATTTCCGGTTGTGGAAATATATAGTACAACAGCAACATAAATGACTGTCCAACATACTGCTTCATCTGCTTCATACTTCAAAAATAATTTCCAGTTAACAAAGCAGTAGGAAAGAAGTGTCAGATAATTATTATATAATTATATTAATAAAATTCTTTTAATCACCAAAGTAAATATGAAACTTCTACAGATGTTCACATGCAGTTCTCACAGAAGTCAGCTAGAGTGGCTGGTGTATGTATTACTGAAGATATAATTTACCAGAATAGAGAGATGCCACTTACTCTGTGTGAAGAGTTATATTCTTCAAAAGGATGTGTCTTTTTTTTAAAAAAAGACACTTGATTTAAAATCCATGAGAGCAAAACTAATTGGTAATGAATTACAAAAAAAAGTAATGTTACCAGGAAAGCTCGGTGATAGTAAGCAACTAAGAAAACAGGGTAAAGTCCTGAAAAAATGCCTGCTCAAATGCACAAGGATATAGTTATTCCAATAAAATTAAAAGTAACCCACTTTTGTGGGCATAACTGTGAAAAGGTTGCAACTTTTGGGGTGGAACTCAGTCCCTTTAGTTTGACAAAATAAGTTTTGTTTGATTAAGTAAAAAAATATAATCAGATATCACAGCACATAGCTTTTTAAAAGCTCTGATTTGCACAAAAACTTTTAAAAAGTACATTAAATTAATCCTTATTCTTACATAAGAACAGAGGCATTTCTTATGGACAAAGCAGCTTTTTGGTCAAATTAATTCTCAGCTTTTTATGGCAAATGTGAGTAGAAACATAAATTATAGTAGTTTATGGAGTAAGCTAAACAATAATTGTCCCCTGTAGAGTCAGATTATGGTCACTATAACATCAGTGTAAATCTGGAGTAATTCTGCAGATTTCAATGTAATTACTCTGGACTCACTCTGGTGGAACTCCTGTAGAGAATGATACCCTGGAGAGATTTACAGGTAGAAGTGATTTTGGTGAGTATGGAAATAAATTGTAGCATTGTTAAAGGGAGTACAATATTTCTAAGGCATTAGATGTATTTTCTTATTTTTTTCTTATTTTCTTTTGACTTTTTTTACTTATTTTAGTAGTTTTTAGAGGGATTGTACTTCTTTAATTCTGTGTTTCTCTCACTTGGTTTCCCTGGAGTCTTCAGCCTTTTTTTGCTGGTTGTTTCACAGACATGTTTGCATCAGTGTCTCTTATCTCTTCATCCATGGGTTTTTTAATCTTTACTGAGATATTTCATCATCTATAATGTCAGCCATCTCTTTATGCATGCTTTGCTGCTACCAAAAAATACAATGACCCAGGTTTTGTCCCTGAAAAGATAAAAAGCATAAAGAAAATACTAAGCACTATTTCCAGGACCAGAGAATTTGTTACACTGTTGCTACAACCAGTGTCCCCGAGTGAATGTTATCAATGACAAAAACCGCAAAAAACTCCCCTGGATGTCAACAAAGAGAATCAGTGGTTAAGTTCTGGAAAAAAGTTGGGTTACGTTAACTTGATTTGTATTTCTTTTACTGTTTTTGCTACCTTCTAAAGAAAGGTACTGCAATTAATATATTCAGTTCCTATCCCTTCCAATTAGGTTTAAGAACATGCATGTAATCGCTAGTCAAAAATAGCAAAACTGCAATCCTTAAGAAGCAGTATAAAAAACTTAGTTTCCAGTTATTTCTATCACCTCAGAAAAGTGAGATTTGATTAAGCAGAAAAAAATCATGTGAGTCACCTTAGGAATTTCAACAGCTCTGGAAGTGCAATAAAATAGTGCACGAGCTGTAAATGGGGGATCTACATGCTAGATGCCTGCAGACATTCGCTTATTGAAACTGTCATTGTGCAACTTCCATGGCATGACATTAAAAACAGAAATAAAGGATGACCCCCAAATTATAGAATTTATCAATAAGTAAGCAGAATTTCTTGTTGACATGTGAGTACTGAAGATCACTGCAAAATACAAAGCTGTCATTTGTACAAGTCAGAGTCTTCTCTGTTTAAGGGAACTATAAAGCTCTTGCTGTGTTCAGCGAAAATCATACTAGCACTTGCACACAGGATTGTGCTAAGTTGCGTTGCAGGAGTAGCGCAATGAATTTGTTGAAGATAAACACAGTGCTTTTGAAGAGCTACAACAAAGGAATACTCAAAATCCAAATTGTCTGCCTGGCCTTTAAAATTTGGTCAGCCAAGCGTCATCAATTACAGAATTATAGAAACACTACAATTTGGGGGAAAAAATCTCTCTTCTCTCTGCCCCTCTCCCCCTGCCACAACTTGTCTAGACTTTGGTCTGTCCCTCCACACAATCTAGCTACTGTTGATGTGAGAGCCTTTTCTTCAAACAGGCTGTAGTCTGGGACAGCCTTTGTGTATTTCTCAGCCTTGGTGACCCTTCATCTCATTTCAAATCTCAAATAAAACCAACTCCTTTTCTCCTACTCTCCCTATACATTTTAATGTCTCTCTTCCGCTGCTCTAACTCTTGACTATAATACTCCCAAACAAAACCTTCATTAAGATAGACTCTGAAGTTAAATGCAGAAAGGACCTGTTTGAACAAGTACTTTCTGTCTGGGCAAGATTGTTCTCTACTGTATATTTACTACTATTTCAACCAGTCTGGTTTTAAGTATCTAAAGCTAATTAGCTTCTGTAAATTAGATTTTCTTGAAGATTGTCCTCAAGAGCTGTAAGTCTTAGTGTAGGAAATATTTTCCTAGTAAAATCTCTAATTTTTTTCTGGTTTGCAAGGTACATACGTTACTATACTCCCAACTATGTTTCAGGCCTCTTTTCTGCAACTGTACTGATATAGGACCAACAAGCAGAGTTTAAACCTCACTGGCACTAGCCTAACAGATGGATTTTGTTGCAGATGGGGACCAAAATACTTACTTCCTCTCATTGACATTCAGCCTTATCAAATGTTTGTAGGCAGTGTTCTCCCTGTCCCTTTATTGTCATTCAGCCAAAGAACATGTAATGGCTAATAGTTCTAAAGGGATTTGTGAATCAAGCTGCCAAACTTCAGACACCACTTATTGTATACTTTTTGAAAATAAGGTCCCTGTTTGGACACCAAAACTGGGAAACACCCAAAATTAATTGTCATTTTTGAAAATCCCAGAAGTCACTGTACTGAGTCTTAACCTTTCTCAAAGATTTAATTTCTGTGGTAGCTATTTATCTTTGCTGCTTCTTTCTGAGCAACTCATGTCATTTCCTTAGGATCTTTTTAATAATATAAGGACAACATCTAATACCCTAATACAGTCTGACTCAGAAAGAAGGTGCTTTGTGGGCCAAGAACTTGTGTGTGAATTGCCCTAAGATGCAGTTTTGTTGGGCTTTTTTCTTCTTTCTTTGTTTTTTATGGTTGTCAGTAGTCACAAAGTGTGAATAGTCAGACTTTGTCTTCCTCTAAACTGACCCTGCAGTTTAGTGTACATGTACACTGCAGCGTGCCACACAATTTTTGAGTCCTCAGTTACCCATAAGCATGAGATTAAGGGACGGTTCTAGTTTATGTACAGGTTTTGTCCTAATATGCAGTCAAGGTGTGGCCAGACACGCATCCCAAATGAGGAACTTGGAGGTGCTCTTGAATCCCCCAGTTTAGACATAGAGGCACACCTGTTTATTAAGGAAGTTTCAACAAGAACAGTAGATAATGTAATTTGGCTTTTTTTTCCCTAAGTGAAGTTGCACTACACTAAGGAAAAGTTATGACTAAATGATGCAAGATTTTGATGGTGGAGCATATTTATTTGCCAGACACTCTCTGCAGAGGAAAATGTAAAGTTTCTAAGTCTGGTTAGCATGGAAACTTCCTCTGAACAGCTAAGGAAAAAGTCACACTCAGGAATCTATTAAGTTAAGTACTGGCATGTCAGTATTTGCAGTAAATGTACATTGCATTCATGACAAATGGCAGAAGTAACACACTGACAAAAGCCATTTCATTTTTCCAAAGGAAAGGCAGTCCAGGGCATCAGTCTTTGTGCACAGTGTGTTATGTCTTTCTTTTAGTCAGTGATGTAAGAAGTTTCTAAAGTTATGGCAACGTTTTCTGTGTATTTGCATCCCTGTAAAATGCACAGTAGGTGAAGATGGAAATTATATTTTTCAATGCTCCAAGCTTCCTTGTTGAAGAAGTTTAATTTTAAAAAAATAAACAAACAGTCTAATGAGATAATTGTTAAGGCATTCACATACATTTACAAGGCTGAGGAAAATGCTGTCCCAAACAGATGCTCATTAGAGAATGAAGAACAAGGAACCAAAACTTCTTCAGAGGAAAGTAAATTACAATCAAATATGCAGTCCTTTAAGGGAGGTGACTTTTTGGGGAGGAGACTCTATATTCAGAAGCATATTCTAGTATAAGAAGACAATATTGCCTTATTATGTAGGTTGGGTTTTAACACATCTGTAAGTCCTGTTTTACTCATTCTGTTTACTTGAACTAATAAGATATCTCTGCAAAAAAACATATTCCTACAAAGAGTTCTTTCTGTGCCCCATCTTCAAACACAGTAAAAAAGATAGAATATATAGCAATATGGGTTACAGCAACTATAAATTGACCTGAGGCATGGAAGCAGAGTTTTAGGATAAAACCTACTACAGATCATCAACACTCATAAAAATAAATTATTTCAGTAAGACACTAACCTGTAGAAAGAGGAGGTGGGGTCTTGCCACGGAATGTGTAAAGGTATAGAGACCAAAATGAGCTCTTGTTGGAAATGTGGATACCAACATATTCAGTTCACCTTAAAATGTAAGTAGTTATCAACCTAAGGAACTTGTATTACAAGAAGATAATATTTAAATTACATAACTAACATAGATCACTGTAGCCTCTTAAAATGTTAATTAGTTATACTACTAATTTATTTTTGTTACAACTTACACAAAGTCACTGACACTATTACTTATGGCAGACTCACTTTCATGTTTAGTCCTTAATACTTTAGTTAGTACAAAGGAATTGGTATTTAGCTATGAAACAGTTACAGCCAAATATTTTTATTTATTCTAAAGCAACTGTTTCCACACTTTTTTAACAGAAATGATTCTCCTAGACTATCATTCTGAAAAAGTTCTTTTTCGCATAGCCTGAATTTGGGGCCACATCTGTGGTGACAGTATTCTTTGCAAATAGAAGTACTTTTCCTATCCTGTGACCATTTCCTTTCACTGTCTGTCTCCACTCCACAAAGGAGGGAGCTCACGCAGAAACCCCAGAGGAACCCACCAGCGAAGATCCAACCCCACGGCACAAGTGGTCAGTGCATCCCCGCAGCGGTTCTCACAAAGTGGAAAAAGAAGCCTTATTTTTAACAACTTTTCACCTAGCCAAGCAGACCTTTTCCTCACCAGAATTTGTCTGACAGGCTGAAAACAATCAGCCATATTTGCAAAGTTTGCCATTAAGGCTTTTGTTTGTGTAAGTCTGCTTTGTGCAACCCTGCCCCCCCAACAACATAGCAGCGGTTTTAGCGATGACAAACGAAACGTCTGCTCATGGATGGCTCCCCTCTGGCTTCCCCATCCCTGCAGCACCCTTAAGGACAGGTGACTGTGGAAAGGATACGGGATTCCTGTAACAGAGAACCAAGACTGCCAGCTTAAGCGCCAAGGACTGGGAGCCGCCAAAAGTACGATCATCCCCGAAAAAAACCCGCCTTGGGGCCAAGCAGACGTTGCCGTCACCAGATAGCGCAGTAGTTTATCCCTAAGAGAGTCAATTCTCAAGTTACCTCCGAGCTCCGGCCGGACGCCGGGGGCGGGCCGGGGCCGGGCGGGGCGCGGAGGGAGGGAAGGTGCCAGGGCCGGGGCGGGCGCTGAGGGAGAGGGTGGGGCCAGGCTTGTGTCAGCAGCTTCCCCGCCGTCTCGGGGGCGAAAGGGAGGGAGCGGCCGTCGGGGGCGGAGGGCGGCTGCGCGGCCGCCTCCCCGCGCTGCTGGCGGCCCTGAGGGGGCAGCGGCCGACGGAGGGGCGTGGAGAGGAGCGGGCGGCGGGAGGGCCGGGACGGCGGAGCCGGGCGGCCGCGGTGGGTACCCGCGCCCGCTAGCCGGGTTGGAGGGGTGGTCGCTGGCGGCGGGCCGCCCGGGCACAGGGGAAGGGAGGAGGGAGGGAAGAAAGGGAGGAGGGAGGGATGGGAGGGAGCCGCGGGGCGGAGAGCGCCGCCGCTCCCGCCCTCTCCGCGCCGTGCGGGAGAGGGGCGCCGGGGCTGGCGGCCGGCGCGGGTGGAGATGCTGCTGCCCTCTGACCTGCTCCCCGCGCTCCCTTACAGGTACTGACCACAGCCTTAGGCGAGCGCTGGTGCGGGGGAGGGCGAAGCTCCAGGCTCCTCGGCTCCATCACCGCCCTGCATGCGCGAACGGCGTCTCTGGACCGGCCGGTAAGTCCGCTGCTCCCCGGGCCGCTCGCCTCGGCGCGCCGCGGAGCCCTTCGCAGCCGCTCGGGGGGTGCGGGGCCGTTGGGGGAGGGCAGCGGGGAGGGAGAGAGCGTCGCGGCGGCCTCCCTCACGGCGGTGGGGTGGGGGGCTGCTGCGGACAGACGACCCTCGGTGGCCATTTAATGGCGTGGCCCCTCTGTCGCGGGGCGGCTTCGCCCCTCGCGGGTTGGCGGCGGCAGCGCCGTGAGGGAGCGGACTACAGAGGGCGGGCGGCGGGCCCCGCGGTGGTCCGCGGCAGGCTGGAGGCCCGCAGGTTGGAGCTCCGCGCCTCTGCGGTGTCTGCGCAGGGTGGCAGCCCCGGCCGCGCAGCGCCGTGGACCGTGGGCGGAGGGATGGAAAGGCCGCGCAAACCGCAGCGGGGGGTGTCGGTTCTCCCCTAGGACTTCCTGCCCGGGTCGCCTCTGGGGTTGAGCTGGGGTTTCAGTAACAGCAGTACACGCGTGGGGGTTTGCGTCTGCCGGCGGCGAAGGGCTCGTTTTTGCATACGCAAACCAAACAAAGCAACCCCCCGAACTCCTTAATAGGGAAACTTTCTGCCTTATTAACGTTTCTGGAGGAGCAGAAATGAAGTATAGATCTGTTGGCCAGTGATGAGAAATAGCGTAGGTTTCATTGGCTTTTTATCTCCCAGTAATCGACACCTCCGCAGACCGCAGGATAATCTCTCTCATATTCTAGATTGTGTCATTCTCTTTAAATTGCATGTTTAAAACAACAAAGGCAGTGACTTCATAGGGAACCGCCAGGAGCTGCTCTGTACCCCTCCTGTTTATTGGGGAAACATCTGGGAACCGGTTTGGTTTTGTAGGTGGGATCAGCAGTAAACGTAGGACATGAAAACTGTAAGGTTGTTTGCAGGTAATCTGTGTCTAGCCATCTTATTAAGGTGTGAGTTTTGGAGAAGGGAATATGAGAATATGAAAGTCTTTGCATGTGGAACTAGCTGGGGCAGTAACCATGATCAGTTCATGAAGCCTTTTCAGTGGGAAGAGAACATGTTTGATGGAACTGTACAGTGAAATTGGGTCAGAATACACAGGTGTTCTCCTGGGGGCTGAACCTCATATGAAAAAGCTGTCACTGAATACAGGTGTTTCTAGGTGTCTTGACTCTCAGGTCATTTGTTCGAGCTCAGGCTAGTGAAGCAATGACATTTAATACCTAAAGTAATGACTCTGGAGCAGGACTGCTTTCTGTGTTGAAATAATGCATCAGGTCTCCGACTGATACTCAGCCTGTGCAAGTTTGCCTTTGGATGACCAGAAATACATTTTAAAGTAATTTCTGCAAGAATTAGAATCAACCAGAATACAGATACAAATAGAAAAACAACTAATTTATTTCTTGTGCAAGAAATACTGATGAGGAAAGAGTAAATCTAGTCTTAGAATCTTCTGGTAGCGCAGTTACAACAGAATTTGCTACCACTCCTAGTTCTAACAAGCGTATTTATCTGTTCAGCTTTCACGTTGGGTATTTCATCTGGAGTATCTTTTTTTAATCTGCCAACAAGCATGTCTTTCCATAAACAGTTTTTAAATGTAAGCAGTAATTTAAGGTAAGAAAAGAATGACAGCAAGAGGTAGAAAAACCTACAGTCTAACTTTTTAAGATATTTTATTACCTGTTTTTAACCTAACAATCCTTTCTGATGGTTGGAAAAGCACATAACATATATTTCTCCCATAACAAAACCTTTTTTTCTTTTGCTGTTGCGTGATAAAACAATTGAACCTTTTGTAGATGAGGGGTTTTGTATTGAATTTTTTATGTGTGATTTTTTTTAAAGTTAAAGGAACAGTAAAAGTAAGTACTTTTGAATTTACCAGATATAAAAGGAGACAGGCTGTATTACAGGGTGTTGTTATAGCAGCTTAATTAAAATGAAAAATCTGTTTGTTCTGAGACTGCTGTTAAGTGGAATTTGAGGTTATGAGAGCCAGAGACTCAAGGACACTTGAGTGGATGGAGGAGCATGCATGAAACAAGGAAGTATCTGAGGGAGAAGTATGGGCTGAATGTTAAAGGATAAGAAAGTGCACAGCACCAGGATAACAAGAGTGTGTGGAGAGGATGGGATCCAGTAGTCTATTCAGAGCTTCACAGGCTTTTGAAAGTAAAAATGGACTGTGATATGGATGAGTGGTAAATAACCGCTATAACTGGTCATCTTGAGCCTGTGATAACTTGTGCATAGCACTGTCATTTTAGATGCCTCAAAGGGAAGTAGTGAAGAAGCCTAGGAAAGGGGAGGAGATTGCATTCCTGCAGGTGGGAAGTTACCAAGGCACAAATGGTGGGTTTGCCTGTTCCAGTGGGAAGGAAGGTGTTGTGTTGCTTTGCCTTTTTTTCCTTTATGGTGGGATTTTTTTTCAGCCATGTGGCTCTTAGAAATATAGAGTAAGTACCCTGGTGAAGGACTGCAAATTAAAATGCAGTCTTTTATCTGCTTACTTTTTAAAGAGCAAAACAAAGCAAGTATTTTCACTTTTACACATGGAACAGAAATTATTTGGCACATAGCTATTTTCCTCCCAACCAAATGCAGGTATGAACAATAATAATTAGCAGTTGTGTAGTATAATAAATCTTCAAAGTGCCTTCAAATCTTAATCAGCAAACCTTAATAGCACACTGTTCCTGCAAGAGAGGTAAGTAGTTAGACAGATAAAATGAGGCTGGGCAGACTCTTAAATGGAGTTTATTGTAGAAGTGCCAGTCAACTGGACAAAGCTATTCTTTATCGCCGAAGTGTCTGAATACTGCTGTACATTAAATGGCTTCTAATATTTATATGTTGAAATACATGACAGTATGGCCCAGAGGGCCTGGTTCATATAGACGTCCTCTTGTTCCAAGTTCTTCACAGTTAAGGAGACCTTGCACTTAAGAGTCTCTCTAGGGGTTGTTCCAGAGCACCTGTCAAGACTTATTAACTTGAATAAGGTCAACTCTTGAAGGGGAGTGACTTTCTTTTGAAGAGTTTTTCAGTTTGCTCACGTGGCAAGCCCTGTTGGTGATATTGGTAAAACTCAAAGTGATTTCACCAGGAGTGGGTTAAACCTAAGAACATGTAAGTATTGATCTGGCTGCTGCGTTTGGACATTTGAGAGGGAGTGTTGGTTAGTAGACCAAGGCTCTCAGTCACCCTTGGTTTTTTTCTCTGCTTGCAGAAAAACTGGCTGGAATTTTATGGATTTAAAATGAGCTAGTCAGGGAGACAGAGAGACTGAAAAGCAAGTCTTAGGATAGCGTGTCATGGTGCAGAAAATATTTGTAAGCAGTTGCCCTAAGCTGTCACTTACCGTGGGACAAGCATGGATGGAAGGCTATGAATACCAGAATAAATTAATTGTGTGTATGTCGCCAGTTAACTATTAATGAAATCTGTGCATCTGTAAAGAAGGGTGGAACTTCTGAAAGAAGTGTTTCCCAGCCCCACCTCCTCCTGAAGTGTAGAAAAGGAAGCTGACATTTACAGATGGGAAGGGCAGAAGATGACTCTTTGGTGCCATTTTTATTTTGTCCGGGCTTCTCTGTCTCCTATGCTAGTTAAATACCTGGTGAACAACTAGGCATATTCTTTGTGCATCATTATCTATTAAAATGCTTTCATAAAAGGCAATGAATTGAGTAGGCTACCCTGGGATGATGATATGCCTTGTGAATTTGAAATCCAATTTCTAGGATAGAGATCTGCTCTAGTTAGCTTATGAAACTCTGTAGGAAGAATAACAGAAGTGAGAAGGCTTTGTTCTCAGGGTTTCATCTGTTGTTCTTTATCATTTATGTGTAAATTTAATATGCCACAGAAATGTCTGCAAGTAATATGTCAAGAATTAAAGGAGACAGTATTAAAATTGCTGATTTTTTGATTGCTGGTATTTGTAGGTAATACTGTAGTTTTGCAGGATGTTGAGTGTTACTAAGGGTTTGTAGATCATAGGGTAATGTGAGATACAGGACTAGGTGGTGTTGTCAGCTCATTGTTCCAGCTTCAAACAGTCTTTTAAATTAGATGAGATGGGACACTTGGAAAAGAGTCGGAAGCTTTATTTCCCATTTCATAGCTGGAAGTAAAGCACGGGGAGAAGAACTGACTGACCTAAAAATTATGAAAATTTAGGTGCACAAGTTTGGAGTTGAACATAAGCCTCTTCATGAACTAATCCAACGCTGTTGAAAACCACTTAGCACTTTTTTCAGTAGGCTCTGAGATGAAAAGACACTCAATTTCTCTGTGCTTCTAGCTTGTCAGGGGCAGGGCATGGTTTTCTGGGGTGTTCTGCCCAATCTGGATAAAGAAATTTTTTTTGTTTCTTGAAAATTGTCTTAGTAAAGAGCAGAGGGGTACCTCAGAAGTGGCATATATGAAGTCTGTTTTATTTAGAAAAAAAATCTTGAGCTGAAAGGCTACTTGAGTAACTTTTCTTGAACAATGTTGTTGCAGGTGATTTGTATTTGTGCTGTAAGCTTGAAATTGATGCTGAGTTTAACAGGAAACACTCCTGTTTAACTCTCTTAAGTAAGAGAACTTAAACAGAGGCTCTTTCCCATCAGATATTTCCCTGAAACCCAGTTTTGTTTGTTGCTCTATAATTGGTCGAGGGGAGAAAGCTATTAGATCATACAAATTCCTCATGTTTTGAAGATAGAATGTGCTTTTCATCATAATGAAATTTATCTTACTGGATAAATCAGTGGAAATACCAGGTTCTCCTGTGTTCCATATCCAGTATCACAACAGCTGTAAAAGCTGTTTTGACTACATACATATATGTGTGTGTGTGTAGGTCCAGCTGTTGTTCTCTAGCAGCCAGATGACAGTAATCTTCCTAGCAGGTTTTCCTTGTAAGTTAGAATCTTATCACCACTGCTGTGTGCCATATAAAACTAATGATACTAGTTCACTGCAATAGTGTAGTTATGCCAGGGTATTAAAAATTGTTCTGTTCTCTGTTGACTTCGATGCTATTTCAAAATTGACATTGAAAGGCATGAAGAG
This sequence comes from Phalacrocorax aristotelis, assembly GCF_949628215.1. Classification (NCBI taxonomy): domain Eukaryota; kingdom Metazoa; phylum Chordata; class Aves; order Suliformes; family Phalacrocoracidae; genus Phalacrocorax; species Phalacrocorax aristotelis. The sequence goes on from NC_134279.1 coordinate 14,979,761, forward strand.
TTGTTAACATAAATAATATTTACAGTAAAGTTGCATGCTTGGAGATGTAAGGTTCTCTGAGTCTTATGTCCATTCTGTAGTCTGTCTTTATTTTCATTCGTGTAACAGCTAGTGTTGTAGTTGGGTAGTGGGCAGGCCCTCAAAACTTGTTACAGAAGAAACCCGAGGAACTGAGTGCAAAGGCTTTCTAAGTTATTACTGAGTACAGACAGAACATGGCTTATCTCATTATCTCAAGGGTTACAGACATTCTCATTTGCAGCTCCCTGTTTGTGCAGGAGAATTGGTTCCAGTGATTAATTTTATGTCTCAGATGAGGATTTTTCCCTTTTTAATATTAATTTCTTTAGCATCTCAATAGCGTGTGTAGATTGGCTACTGTATTTTCAAGTTTTTGTATAGACATGAGTGTCTACAAAGAGGGCATGAAAAACCCAATAAACCTGTGATGCTGGTGGTTCCAGGGCTTACTTAGGGTCACCAGGGAAAGGTAATGGAACTTGACTTGTAAAGCCATGTCTGCTGCACAGCAGGTATTCAGAGACCCACAGGACATTGCTGTTGAAACATTAACTACAAAATTTCAGACTTGTAAGCAACCTTATTTGGTGTTAAATGTGTCCCATCTTTCTTGATGGGGTTGTTGACTTTTTATGCTAACCGCTTCTATATATTGTAACTTTAAAAGATTAATGGACTAGAGAGGGGGCTAAATTAGAGTTTGAAATTTAAGCCGTTAGAAATAGTTATGCTTTCTAACAAAGTCATGCCTGGTTGTAATGATGAAAGATTTGGACTTGCCTATTGCCTTAAGTAATAGAGACATGAAAAAAAAGAGTATTTAGCTTTTTATCCCTGTCACACGTAGATAGTTAAACTGTATATAAATTTTCTACCTTGTTTGCTCCTCAGAGTATCAGTACTGTAAAAAAATCTTGCTGATCCTTCTTGTCACAATCCATCAAGTGCAGCATTATATTACTGATTTTACCCATTTATCTTTTTGCATAATTTAGTGTTTCAGTAAAGTGAAAAGTTAGAGAAGGGAAAGGGGGCAGGCATTTTGCCTTTTACCATCTACTGTAAAATCGGTAAGTGGAAAATCTCTTCCTAGTGCTTTGGATTATGGTCAGTGAAATAATAGCTTCCTGTTCCCGAGTCAATGTGAAGCTGTATTTGCCTTCAGTGAATTAACTTGGGGGTTTAAATCCCAGGCAAGCAAACGGTCAATACAGTAGTACAAGTGCTACTTTTGTTCTTTACTTTTTAATGTCAGTGAGTAACAGCATATGTGTTACTTTGAGAGACATCTCTGTAGTATACATCGCTGACTGGACAATTGTGTGGTTAGGTTTATGTAGAGTTATCCCTCCAGCAGCCTAATTAAAGACTATATGTAAGTTCCTGAAATGGTATGTTTCAACAGGTGATAAATACTGTTTTTTCCTTCAGAGGTTTTGTTATGGTATTTCTTTCAAGTGCCTTAGTATGTTTTAACTGTTTTTCAATGATTGAGGTGCATTTTTTTTCTTCATTTGTTCTTCTGAAGCCAGTTCGCTTTCATCTTCTGTAGATCTCAAAATTGGACTTCTTCACATTAATTTGACTTCTAGGAAATAAGGGAGTACTGTCTGTATGCATGTATTGATCAGAGATTTATTTGTCAATAAGCTTTCTCTGCACTTTTCAGTTAAGGATTTATCATCCTAGATAGGTTTTTATGAGGAAAGAGATTTTGTCCAGCCTTCGCAGACTCTGTCTTTTAGACTTCTTGTATATATTCAGTCACCTATTCACTGTTCTTAGACCAGTGCCCTGCACTTGAAGGAATTTCCTCTTAACCGTTTTGAAGGAGAGCTTCAAAAACACTTGCAGAAGAAGTTGGCTTATTGGTTAGTGTTAGAAATCTGTACAAGGAGTAGCAGCAAAAAATAACACATCTAATGAATCCACTGAAATATTAAAAAGAATTGTTGCAATCTAGGGGGAAATTAAGATATTAATTATATTTTTCTATAAAAGTAACTGACACTTGTGCATGGTGGTGTTTGGCATCTGAACTGATACACTCTGAAGAGCAATGAGGATCTCCCTGTTAATTTCACTGGAAATTTGTGTAGGGTGCAAGTGGAATACAAAAGGTGTTGACATCCTTATTGATGTGTAACATTAAAATAGACAGTGCAGTATATATCTGTATGTCTGTGAACTAAGAAAGTGTTCCCTCACAGGAATGGTAGTTGTGAAATATTAAAAGGCTTGTATCTGAAAAAGGAAGAAATTGTTAACAATCTAGGTAGAATATACCTGTAGAGCACCTGGAAGACTTTGACCTAGAAGTCCTAGATTGTGAAAACAGTGTTAGAAAATCAGTACTTTTTGGCAGCGTGTGGAGTGTAAAAAAGGATGGGGAGGGGGGGAGAAAGCGTGAGCTCATTCAAGGTGTGCTGGGGCACCTTCAGTTCCCTCTAGTCCAGGTTTATGGGACTTGCCAGAATGTTCTTATCTCATGTGCTGGTGGTGGAGACTTCTGTGAGCTGAGGTTTCTCCCTGATAAAGGTTGGGATGAGTTTTCAGACCTTTGAACTTTCAAGTCCTTTTGGGTCTCCCAGCTTAGTGGTCATGTTTAAGGCCTTCAGGGGTTAATAATTATCTGATGTATGGTGTGGTTTTTCTGTTTGTTTGCGCTCTCGGGTTTTTTGTAGGGTTTTTTAAGAACCATTGGTTCTCATCCTTTTTTTTTTGTAAGATTGTTCAAACTCCAAAAATCTGAAATTTTGCCTGGGAAGTCCACTATAATGATCCATTTCATAAGAACTGCAAGAAATAGACATTTTAAGTTTCTGAGGAAACACCAAAACATTAGACTTCTGTTTCCTGAAAGAGGTTTCTTCTGATGCTCTTTATCTGGCAAATGTACATGTGTAGCAAAACAAGCTAATTCCGAAGGACCTTAAATTTTGAACAGCTTAATTTTTTGGTGTGCCTTGTCACTGCAATCCCTTGAATGACCTTAATAAATTATTTAAAGATCATCTGATTATAAAGATTTGCTAGTTGGCAGTGATGAAAGTTTGTTTCATCAGCTGTATAGACTCATTTATTGAGTGGCTTTTCAGTTAGGTTATCACATGTCTGGAACAGCCAAATCAGCCTGGAGCTTTAAGCACATGGGCTAATGTGTAGAACTGAATTACTGAAATAGCTTTGCAAAGCTATTTTACGTCAAATTCAAACATGCATGCTCACGATGATTGTTACGAGACTGGTGTTTCAGAAGAGTGTGATAAACACAGAGTTAATTTTTACACTTTTTCGTGTTTGTTTTCAGTAGTTTTTTTATACCATTGTATCACATTAGCACTAATGTTTGGTTTAATCTATTAGCAAACAGTTCCAGCAAGAGCAGTTTTCTCCCTTTTTCCTTGATCCCTACTACAGTTCTATTCTCTTTGAATTTGAGGAATATGGTATGTAAAGGAAGAAAACCTTAGGCCTGTTTTTGCTGTTTTGTCACAAAATACTGAGGAGAAGCCTAAAAAGATTTTTATTATCACTTGATATTTTTATTTGCATGCATTGTCTTCAGAATAGAAAATATTTTGTATGCTGGAAGACTGATTGGATTTGTCAGTTACTGTAGTGGTAATGCACACAGCAAAGGTTAGTGGAAAAAAACATGTTCTGTTATTTTCGGTAGCTGCAAACATTTACTGCTGAGTGGCTGGTAAAGCTCAGCTGGTTGTGAGGCATTATGGGGTTGTTCAAGACCCTTAGCGTGTTCTTCTCTAGTGAAATTTGAGAAGATAGGTTACCTTTTGTGAACTGCTTAATTACAGCTGTGTTACTGGAACAAAATGTCACCTGGAGTAAAAGTGTAAATATGTTCAGAAAGGGATTAGAGAAATTAACAGAACAGAGAGCATTAATGACTATTAGATTTGACTGTGCAGCTCTAACTTCTAGTTCAGGAGCTCAATAAACTGGTGATTGCCAAGGAAGGATAATGGGAGAGGTGGTCTGATCCAGTAAAATACTACTTGTCCTGAACATTGCTTAGGCTTCTAAATACCGAAAGAAATAGGAAGCTCCTCCAAACGGAAAACTTCTTTAACCTTTTTTTTTTTTAAAAAAAGAACCTAGTAAGAAATCTTCTGTGATCTGCCTTTGAAGCCTGTGTGTGTCCACATGGGCTGGCTTGCTGTTTGGAGAAGAACTTCCCTAGGAATCGAAGGAGTCCAAACGCTGGGAACTGCTGTGCAGTCCACGAAAGTCTGCGTTACAGCAGCATGTTGGTTGCATTTAGGTCAGTGCTCTGGATTAGAGTCATCAGCAAAGGTCATGGCTATACTTGAAAGATGGGAGAACATTCTACCTAGCTGAAGAAACATAAGCAGGACATTGAGCTGTCTGGTTCAAGCTGCAGTTCCTTGCTTGTTTTTCATCCTTTGTCACGGAATCCTTATTCCGTTTTCTTCAGGACCCCTTAGGGAGGGGTTAATTGATGGATAATCAAGGGAGTAAATTTTCATGCATACAACTCTAGAGTAAAAATAGTTGCTCAGGAAGACAAGACAAAGAGACAGCACCACCTTGGTGATATCACATAGTTACAGTTGCAGTGTTCGTTGGTGTATAAAGAGGAAGGTGGAAGTACACTACGTGATGACATAATAAAATAGATTACATAAGTAATTGTTATTTTAAGTGGTATCACATGGAAAGCACAACGTAAAACAACTTGTGGAGACATAAATAGCTTGATTTCCTTTACAGCTGAGAAACATGCTACTTAAGAACTTAAAAGCATTCTGCAATGATAAAAGGCATTCTTTTTTGTTCTTGCTTGCCTCAACATCAGATTCTTGTTTTCTGTTGATACTAGTATGTGTGCTGTTTTGCTGTGTGTGCACTTTGGCCTTGCATGCTGAAATAAGGATAGAGTAGTCAAAAAGAACATTTTTCAGTGCAAACCCTTTAGTTTTATTATATTGTCAGACACTGATAGAAATCGTGTCTTTCAGTACCGAGTATTGAAGAGCAGAATAGAATCAGCAAATTGCATTTAACGTGGTGCATGGAAATTTCCCTGGTCCTTGCACAATGCAGAATAGTTTGCCATATTATAGAAAATATTTTTGTGCTTGCTGTTAACTGAGCTCTTTGATATATGCATTAATTCTCACTGATTCTGTCCCACCCACTGCCTTTTCTTTGAGAATATTAAAGAACTGAAGATCATAAAATTAAGCTTTTTCACTGTAGTATGAACTGCTGGTTGGGAAGCCTACTGATGATGCAAAATCTTTGTTCTGCTTCCCTCTTCAGTGGTTTTGGAGAAGTGGAAGAGAAACTATTGCCTGTCTAGACTTTAATTTATGTATAAATATACTTTTTATGTAGACAACATTTGTTTCAAGGCTTATGATGTATTTTCAACAATAGGCTATTAACACCAGTTAAGAATCAACACAACACAACAGTTACGCCAAGAAGCAATATGCATCTAATAAGAGCGATTGCATTTTATAATAATTTTGGAACCCTGAGGTATACTGTCTTTAAACAGTTTTCAATGACTTTGTGGAACTCAGATTTTTCTGGGTGACAAAAGCTCTAATTAGTGACCAGCAGGCTCTTTGATACAGAACAACTGTAAATTGCGTGTGACTTCTGGGTGGGGAAAGTTTGGATTTCCTTCTCCTGCCTTTTTTTTCCCTCCATCAGTTGGAGAAATTGGTTGGTTTGGGCTTTTTTATTGCCTGTTTGTAGGCTGTTGGTGTAAAATAAGGGGTGCGATCTTACAGCCACTTTTACAGAAGTCTGATTATTGTGCAAGAAGATCACTGAAAAAATGGAGAGGTCACTCATCAGCATGATAAAAGGCAAAGCCTACCTTAGTTCTGTTAATTTTTTTGCCAAAACTTAAAATTTCAATTGTAAATCTGTACCTTTTTAAAATGCAGCCTGCAAATGGTTCCATGCATTTGTTTCCTCCTAAATGACTGGGGTAATAATCAGCTTCTAGATAAGTGATGAAAAATGGCCAGTAATGTAAAGCAAATAATAAAAATACTAAAGTTATTTGCAGAAAAAGTATTTCTCTTATGTAATTGGTTAGTAATGGTCAAGGGGATGCCTTAGGTTTGCCAGCAAGACTTGGAATCTGCAATGATTTTTAAAAAAATTTATTCTTCTTATGTGAAAGTTACTGATGCCCCTAACTGCTGCTTGTTCTGTAAGTTGGGTATTTCTTCTTTGGCTAAAACACTACGTATGCTTTTGTGCAAGCATGCTTTCTTTTTGGTCATCTCTCTGTGCTGTCCTTTCCGCTATGGACTGAGAAGATACTTCATTCTCCTGTCTTTGAGAATTAAATCTCAAGGTTTTAAAATTTTGTTTCTTCCCTCCCTGGTTTTGTGTGGGTGGGGTGTGGTCCTGTCCTGTCGTCCCCCCTCCCCCCTTAATATTAAACTAGGTATTTCATAAGTAGTGAACCCTTGATGCTTCTCACTGATTGTCTAGTACTACTCTTTCTCAGATAAGCATGTGCAGCTTGAGGTAAACTAATACAACTGGTCTGACTTGATAAGTATTATTCAGATTCAGTATTTTATAAGCAAAGTTTATAGGAAACGCATAGTAGGGAAACAACGTATGTCAAAATAGAAGATGTTTCAAAACTATTGATAAAACACACTAAAGTTTTGAAATATGTTTCAGACTACTGCCCAAGTGCTTTTTTTAAAGCCTTACATTTATGAATTTTTTAATCTGCCGTATCAATGAATAATCTATTTCACTTCTTTTCCACAGTGTTTAGTAATAAAAGATGGAAACAGGAGTTTAAGAGCTTCAGCCCGTCTTTTTTCTCACACAGAATTTTGAATTTTTTTCTTAAAAGCTGCCCTTTATAATAGAAAGTTTATGCCATTTATATACTGAAATTGCAAATAACTTTTTTATAGTATACCCATTTTTTTAAAGTTTGCAAGACTAAAATTGAAATACTGTGTTCAGGACTGGAAGAAAATTTGGATTATTGTAAAAGTTCTATCCATTCATGGAAAGGGTGAAAGTTGGGATGTTGTATACAGACCATATTGTGTCAGACTTGAGCTCTTAGGTTCTGGAGGGATGAAAATTTTTTGTGTTGGTGTGGTGTTTCTTTTTATTTTTGGTGGTTCTAGTTAGTGTTTTATTTGGTCTTCATGAAATAAGAGTTATGAGGTTAAGCTGCTATATATGGAATTATCAAACTGATTGAGAAGGCAGCAAAATTTGATGCCTTCTTTAACTGGTCTAACTCCCTGTGGTCTAGCTGCATCAATGAAAGATTCAAGCGCTGTTCTATATCCTTCTATTCTCCTTTCACTTAATCCCTCACTAGAGCAATGGGTCCAGAGGTTAATACTACCTTCCGCTTGGTTCTGTTCCAGTACAGCAAGTATAATTTGTACACAAGCATAACTTGTACGCAAGCATTATCTGTGTATGTCCTCAGCCTGACTAGCTCTCCATTATTGTTAATAGGTATGTTCTTAAAAGAAAGATGACGGGATGATGGCTGTGACTTGCTTTCCTCTCATGGTTTCTAGGCCCATAGAGGAAAAGTTTCTGCTAGTTTGTCCTTGTTATCCAGCCAAGGGTGTAATATGGCTCTTTGTCCTGTAACTCCATTAATATGAATGTTTTTTGTCATCCAGACAAAGCAAAAATTGCCTGAACTCTGTTTTTTGGCGACAGCGGGCTTGGCAATGTGTCATGGGAGGAGGTGCTGCTATCTGGTTTTTCCTGGTGTGGGTTTGGTGGGGTTTTTTGTGGTTTTCTTTTTTTTTTTTGGGGGGGGAGGGGGGGCAATGCCATCTTCTGTAGTGTGTTCTGTCCTGCAATCTCTCCAAGTACCAAAATATTATGGAGCACAGAGAGTTATCAGATGGATTCTTTGTCCATTCTAGTATGTGAAGTTAAATCAAACCTGTTACGTCATGGACTATCTCTCTGTCTTTACTGTAGATCAGGCAGTCTGTTTTCTGTGGAAGGTCGTCTTAAGAGTTTTGTAAACCACACTTGCAGAAGCTGGGCAGCAAGAAGAGGGAGATGAACCTCTTGTGAAAGAGAAATGGCATCTTTTCCCATCTAAAAGGAAAGGGACTGATAATCACATCATCTTTGAGGGCAGTTAAGACATAGAGAATATCATGGCTGTAGGACTGAATAAATTATGCATAGCCTCTGAATTTAAGATGAATCATAAATTGGGTGTGTGTTAGAAATGTGAACAAGGGGCAGTATGGTCAACAGTTAAGTGGTAAACAGCATACTGAATCATGCAGTATATAATTATATATATTTTTCTGAAGTGTGGTGAACAGAGTGACAAGTTGAGGGACTCTAACTGGTCAGGTTCTGATTAACTTGTATAATTTTAGTACAGAGCCATATGTGCTGTGTCAACTCATGTTTTGGAGCAAGATTGTGATTTCCTAACCATAGGCATTCCAAGTCTTCAAGTGGCTTTGTCTGCTAATTAATCTGGAGCTAAAACCTCCTAATTGTAGGATTTAAACTAGACAGTATAAGCTGCTTGGGAAGGTTTTGGCCTCCATAAAGAGCTCATTTAAAAAGCAAGCATCCATGACCAAAAAACTTCATGTTTTGTGTGGAGTCTTTCAACTGATGGGTATCTCTAGACATGCTGCTAAATTAGTTGGGTATAGCTGTTACATGGACTGACTGCTCTCAATGCTTGGTCTATACCACTTCAGGGTCAACCACAGAGTTGAGTGGAGTCAGATGGGCAAACAGTAGGTAAATCCTGGTGTATGTTATCAGTTGCAGGAAATTGATCTACTATGGATAGTTGGATAAAGAAAGTCTGCCTTTAAAAAAAACAGTATTCAGTACCTGCAAATAATGTGCTTAGAAACCCTGCTAAGGGTAGATCTAACAGAGAACCTAAACAGCTTGAGAGCTTGAGAAATACTGGAGTATGGAAACACCAGCAGCAGATGATTGAGAATTTTGGGAAATCCTGTAATAAACCAGTAGGGAATACTATCCTTCCTATAAAGCTTGTCTTCCTTTTTCTGGGCAACAGGTCTGTTTCACAACATGAAAGTATATGCGGCATGTTTTCTGCTTTCTCTGATTTTTGTGTGCCCTGCAAATTGGTTACTTGTTGGGAGTATGTATGCAGAGAATACATACAACTTCAGTCTTAAATTAGTTTCTGTATGCATCAGTATGGAAGGAATTGGATTCCAGGGATTTGTCATCTTTGAGGACAAATGATCACCTTAGTTGTCACAGATTCTGTGTTTGGGACAAACAAGTGTTAGGCAGAAGAAGGAATCTCAGTGTTTGCACTGTGTGCATCTAACACAGAGCTCAATTATCTTCTATACTAGCCAGTTGGGTGGTGTTTTTTTGTTATTGGTTTCACCGAATACTGTTTAATATAGTTCCTGTCTGGACCTTATTGGTAGCTCACCTAAACTATATTACACTGACAGATTCTCAGTTACTGGTGAAAAAATGAGATGTATCCTGTTCAAGGACAATGTTAACAGATTTCCAACAGTCTGCTCCTCAGCACAGCATCACTTCAGGAAGAGGAAACATCTTTTATATCACTTGAACGGCAGCTAAGTGCTTTCAAGAAGTAGGAGTTAAATAGGTTACTTCTCTGGAAAGTTAGTTACTTAGGGAGAGAAGGACTTGCTGTGAAGTGTTTTATGAGGGCAGGTGTATACACAGATGATGAATGCCGTTGAAATGCTTCTCAGGAAATCCTTTAAGACCTGTTAGTGCTACACTTGCAGTACCAGACCTATAGAATGAAGAGCTGGTTTCTGAATAGCTGGAGGTCTGTTGCTACAGTTGCAGCCCATCTGCTGGTATCAGATCTGTTTTACCAACACTTACAGAATCTTACTCTAAATCTGCCTTGGCCAAAACCTTTAATAGGCTTTAGGGACCCTCTGACAGGCTTTTGGGTAGTTGATACTGACTTCTTGAAATAGATTGGTGTTCCTGCCCCTTTACAACTCTGTTTGTCCCTCAGGGCTTTTTTTCTGTCCTGCATCAGACACTTTAAAGTGAATTGTTTGGTGTATTTGAAGTATACGCATGCAGGCAAATACACATACACATTTTATATAGATAGGCGGTAACATAATACATGCATATGTATACACGGGTCACACATGTTCTTTCTCACATGGGTGTGCACTTATAGAAAGCACATCCTTCCTGAAGGCTGACATAAAGTTCAGAGCCAGGTCTTCTCACTTGCCAGTGCTTCTCACTTCCTTAGAATCAGCCTGCCTTCATTCAAGGAGAATGTTATGAAGCAGGAGCTTATAATTTGTTGTCTTTCTGATAGCTCTGTGTAGGAACGGTTTTTCCATGGACAAGTCAAATCCAGCCAGTTGCATGTTCACATCTCTGCTGTTCCCTTGGAGTGTACATGTTTCCTGATGGGGTCTCAGCATGAGAATAGACTATCATCAGATATCTCTGTTTTGCGGAGGTACTTCACTTGGTTCTAAAGCAACTTCATACACTTCCAAGTGATAAAGTTAGTCACTGCTTTCCCGTTGTTTAAAATTTCTTCAGCATAAATCTCTGCAGAGATTTTCACACAGGAGGACAATATATCATAGACTTTTTAAATTGTTTTTTTGGGCATATAAAAAGCATAAATCTCATGCCTTCTACTACCATGTCTGAGCAGAGAAAGGCTGTCTGTCTGAAAGCAAAATTACTTTTTTCTTCTGCTACAGAAGAGTGACAAAAATGCAGTGCTCTTTGATATTTGCTACTGTGCTTGAATTGCTGTTTACTTCAACTTACAGATAACTAGAGCAAGGATCTCTTGCTTATGCCTTGGTCCTAAAGACGCAGCTGTTCTTGTATATACAGTTCTTGACAGCTGAAACGTAGGCCTATGTTCTGTCTTGTCTGTTTTTCAGGGTAAAAATTCAGACTTTCACAATAAGAATTAGTCATCGCTTGTGTGAGTAATAGCTTTACTCCCGGACAGGTGAGTTCACAGATAAGATATCTGTGGTGTTATCTAGCTGCAGACTTCATAACGTTCTGTTCCTTATGCTGTATCTCCCCTTTCCCCCCCTGCAAAGTGAACAAAAAAATCATAACTGTCTGGGCAGGCAGCACGCTTTTTTTGTTTGGTTTTCTTCTTTTTGTCGCTTAAAGAAATCTAAATTTCCAAGGAGTTGGGAATGTTTTTGTCTTGAGCATCAAAGACTGCAAGGGAGACCATCCAGATGGATACCGCCCTCAGACATCCTCAAGTTTGAGAACATGGTCACTTCTTCCCCCAGCTGTGGGGCTGCTTCAGAATTGCTCCTGACAGTTACCAGTATTTAAAACATCATTCAGGGTCATGGCTGAGGAGAATGTTGTTATTCAGGAGACAGTCCACCTCAGTCAGTAATTATTGGACTCTCATTGGCTGTTTTCACCAAGAGTCATAAGCAGAAACAATGTAAGGATCTAGACTGATTTAGGGCATTGGGTAGGAAAGCCATTGGATTAGTTGTAGCAGCTGATTAGCTGAAGATAACACTTGCTAGGTGGTAAATTTTAAATTGGCTGGGGTTGGTATTTTTCATTTTCATAGCAAAAAAACCCCCAAACATACGTGTGCAGTTTAGTAGAAATATTGGTAGGTGGGGTGATCCATGTGGGAGTTTGTTAGCTCTCATATTGAGCTAAATATGTACTTAAACAAAAATCCGTGTGTTGTAGTAGTGCAGCTTCTTTGCCTGTATACACCTAAGGTAAAGCAGTGCTGGAGGGATCAGGTGCAGATAGATGTAATTTTCAAACTTATTCTGTTACTCAGCCAGTTTTTCATCTGTTGTCGGATGTTGTTTCCTTTGAACTGTCCTCTGGATAGTAGAGGTTTATTGTGGTTTCGTACCCAAGTTATGCTCACTGCCAGTAGATCACTTTCTTGTCGTGAGTATGCAAGGGTGCTGCTTTCAAACTAAAAACACAACAAAATTATTTCTGACACCATTACATTTCTCACATGAGTACCATACATTAGATTATTCTAAGTATGGAGAAACTGTTTTGGTGCCATATTAAAGTATCTCTTCTGCTAATTTGTTTTTCTAAAATGTCTGGTAGTCAAACAGATGAGGCTGACAAAGATTTTTCTGCACCATAACAACAGCAAAAAACAATTTGTTGAAGGATTGGATGTGAATACATAGGATTAAAATCTGGTTTTGAAATAACATGTGGTGGGGTTGGTCTTTATACTTAGAGTATGTTGACTTTAACAGTGATTTACAAATATACTACAATCCTAACACTTTATTACTCAGGTTGGTGGATATTAAAAATTATTTTCCCCAATATTTTAGCACATTAACATCGTTGTATTTCTTGCCTGAAAATCGGCAATTTTCTTAGTGGAGAGGAAAAAAAAAAAAAAAGCTGTAAAGCTTCCTGAAGTTGACTTTCTAGTGCCACATCCAAGAAATTTGAGGACTCTTACTCTCAGCATATTGTGCTTAGTTTCTTGCTGATCCAGTTGTGCTGCTTCCATGTACGCTGGCTGTTATGTTGCTGCAAGGGGCTCTTATACTGGGAAGAGGCACTTATAAAGTGAGGTACCATTCTCTGTTACTGAGACTGGAAGGATTAATATCTAACAGAATCTGAACTCTTCAGTACTAGAGAATGTATCTAATGTAGTAAAATTCGTGTCACTTTATTACCGCAGGACAGACCTTAAGCTAAGCTTTTAAAAAAACCACTCTGGATTAGGATTATCTATTAGAGAAGTTCTCTGTTGAACAATACTGGCTTAATTTGTACCTGTTAAATCAATGAAACTTACTTGTAGAACCACTGAGTTTCTAGTCTGTGGCAATTTGTGTCTTGGTGTTAAATATTTGATCATTATTCTCCAACATTGGGGACTGATGATAAAGAAAATCATAGTCATATGGAAAATCAGTTACTCTGTACAATTGTCACTACTTAATTGACTCATCAGAGCCTCATTTTCTTACTTGTAGTACCTTTAAAATGCCACAGATGGTGGGAAGTAGTACTTACTGACAGAATAATGCTTCCTAGTGACTCCATGATATTTAAATCATGTGTGTGCTACTATTTCAGCTTCTCTGACAATGATTTTTATTACCTCTTCAGCTGTGCTAAGAGCTGCAAGTGAATAAGGACTTCAGTCATGACCTTTTCATAGTATGTGTGGAATGTGTAGCTCTTGCATGCAACAATGGAATAACTGCTGGACTGAAGCTGGAGGTACCATTCTTACTTTCTCTCAGCGTAGTCTATCCTTGCTGCGGTGACAATGTGTGTCACCCACATAGACCTAGCAACAGTTGTGTACCCCAGTGTAGTTAATGAAGAGCATTACTGTCCCTGCATTGAAAAAAAGCAGTTGCAGTGGAAGGATGCCAAGGAAAGCATCTTCATCAAGACTGCCCCACAGTCTGGAATTTGTTTGTTGTAAGTGAAGTTATACGATAGACAGCACAACACTACATCGTGAAGTTACGTTGTCAATAGTAAGATGTGTTTTGCTTGTGATTATTTCATGTCATTGGAAGAGTTTAATGTTACATGTGAATAAGTGTATTATTGGTTGATCTGCTATTTGAAAAGCACTACTATGACCAAGCTGTTTTGCAGTCCTGAAATTTCTGGTTTTCCACTTACTAAGCTTGTCTTAGTCACAGGTCCTCTGTTCCTACTTAGCAATTAAAATGAAAGTTGCAAGTATGAGAAATGCACCAAGGAGACGTGCCTCTCCAAGGTGGAGCAGATCAACAGCAAAATAAGGGAGTTGCCCAAGGATCTTACACTGACTATTAAATTAAGAGAGGGATACAGGAGTCATGCCCCGATTTATGTGGATTAAGCTTACTTTGTAGTGATAATTATATACGGTTCTGAATACAATTTTAATATCAGATGTGAAACATCAGCTACCCTGATGTATAAAAGAACATTCTACAGTTGTCTAGAAAACATGACTTTCATGATTATTACATACATTTTGGACTGGATTTACTAGTTTGCCTTACATGAAGCCTCAGATAAACAAGTTTATCTGGTTCTGGTGATAGAGAGACACAAAAGCAAGGGAGGGAGTCAGCAATAACCCTTGCTTGTCTTCCATTGTGAGTTCAGTCCAATGCCAAAAGCTGATTTCTTTCCATCTTCCAGGAAAGAAAGAAAGAAAGCAATTCTGGAGTAAAATAAACACTGCTTGCCCTGGAAGTGCAAGCCAAGATTCTCAGTATGTCACATTCTTCTGTCTTCCAGACATGGGAATACAAGGCTGATTTAAGGCTTTGGAAGGAGAAATGCTAACATCTCCTCTGCTACAGTGAGTGTGAGATCATTGCTGTATGTTCAAACAAAAGGCCAACAGTGCCCAACTTCTGGGAGTGTCCACGTATTCTTTGTGTTTTATCACAAATCTGAGCTAGTTTCTGTTCCTTTACTTAAGAGGTTTGAGGGCAAGCAGCAAGCTATCAGTCTGAGGATGAGATGCGACTTTAAATAAATTTTTCTTTATATAGATTGAGGATTGGCCCAGGAGCATGGGACTGTTTTGCTGACATCTCATCCTGTCTGCCTACAGGAGAGAAAAAGGGGAGAGCATGGAAGGAAAAATGTGGGTGGAAGAAGATAATCTCTTCCATAACTGGGGGGAGGAAGTTCTTGGGTGTTAATACTAATCTCTGCTGACCTCTCCAAAATGAAGGAGGGAAGGAATAGTGCTTATACTAAGATAATACTATCGGGTAGCTGATTGAATGAAAAGCACCACAGAAGTGTGTTTGTTCACAAAAACCTAGACTCCCGCGACTTCTGGCAGCTATATATAGACTTAAAAAAAGAGAGGGGAGATGGGATTTGCATCTTGTGGTGCTTTTTGTCCCCTTTTCCTATCTATAGGAGGGGTGAAAATAGTGGTCATGGCACAAGCATTTGTTCCCTTACACTTCAACACAATAAATGAGAATAATGTGCAGTAATTAACTTGAGTGGGATTCTAAAAATTGTTTAAACACAGTTGACTGGATTAGCTTGTATATTTACCTTGATTGCATGCTTGACTTGAGTATTTGCAAGTAATGCCTTATTTTGTGGACAGTCTATGCAAATTGGACCTGCAGCTAGAGGAAGCCACGCTTTATGTGCACACATCTAAGTATGTGCGTATTTGAAAATAAGATTTCAAAGGCTACTGAAGCACAAGCTTTCTACCTTAGCTCCAGGGTTCTGCACTTAAGCACAGTTTCAGCAACAGCATTATTGGGTATAAACTAATTGATGGATGCATTCCAGGTTGTCTTTGGGGGTGTAAGATGTGGGTCAATGTAAATAAATAGGATAGGTGCCAGCATTCTGAAATTACAGGGCATAGTAATGACTCCAGATGCTTAGGCTCTGAAATAGGAGAGGCCAGACTTTCAAAACTGCTCAGGTATAGCTCCAGTTTGGTTTCACTGGGGTTTGTGCACATTGAGTGCTTTTAGAAAGCACTTCACACTCAGTGCAGAACAAAAGTGTCAGTGTTTTTTTAGGCAGCTAATCATGCCTTTAGACAGGTGAATTTTAAGAGGTTCTTTTAGACAGCTGTTGTCTTAAATGTGCTTCTGCTTTCAGGAATTTCTGTCTATAGAGGAGAGGCCAAGAAATGGCTGTTTGATTAACCCCTAAGAGAAAAGTGCTCCTTGGAAATTGCCACTTTTTGCCTAAGTATACCTGTGGAGCAAAGGGACAATAATGCTCGTATTCGGGACTGATAAAGTCAGCTAGTGGTGTTTTATATGGGAGAAATAAGGCGATTTTTTTCATCACAGAAAATGTTTTGGATGTGTATAGAGCCTTCTTGCTGTCTCTTTTCTCTGTTTTAAATTTGGTCAAAGGATAAAAATGAATACCAGAGTACATTATGTGATTATCTAGAAACTAGCACTGTTTTTATATTTACATTTTTTTCACTGCTTCTAGCACATCTAAAAAACCCTACAGAGCGTGTGACTAGAGCAGTTGCTCTCCATGTTTCTTGGCAGTGCATTCCAATGAGATATCAAATAAGTATGAGGTACTCAAGGCATCTTAGCTGATGTTGAAGCATGACTTTACTTTGACTTAAAGTTTTGGTTCTGAAGTTACAATGTGGGGAAAAATGCTGATGTAGAAGGTAAGGAAAAAAGCAAGGGATATGTGTTACTAAAACCAAAACACAAAGTTGTCAAGCAGTGGTTAAGGGGAAGCAGTTTCGGCTTTTTGACTTCCAGTCTGCTTTTAGGTACTTTTTGACAAAATTACTGATATGGTAATCTTTACTAAACACAGTTATAGCAATAGCTTCTTAATATTTCAGCTGGTAAGAGTTCAATAAAATCTGGAAAGAACAGGACATTAAACTTCCTAATTCTTGGTTGCTGATGGAGACCTTTACTTTCAAATTTAAAATGCATAAAGCAAAAAGTTGGTGGTTGGGTGAAATGAGAATTCTGAGCATTTAATTTCTGTGCTGCATATATAAATAGAGAGGTGTTTTGAAAATGTTGCAAGTTGTAGGAGAAAAAAGCATATACCTTGCAAATAACCATTTTGACAGTACTACTCAGTGTGAGGGGCTGCTCCTATTGTACATTCCTTACCTCACACTGGGAAAGTGTCAGACTGCCTCATGTGCCATGTTGGCACTACCTGAATGTTCCATAGATGATGTGCTTTTAACACGGGTTGATGGGACTGTAGAGTGTAGGAGCAAGGAGGTTACTGAGCTTGCTTTATACGGAAGAGACAGAACTACCCATCCCACTCATCAGGGAGTGTATAAGCTGTCTGCCTTAGAGGGAGGAGCTGGCAGTTGGTCCTCATGAAGTAAACAGGCTTTTAAAAGGAAGTGTTTTGAGACATGGGAGAGGCCTCTGGCTTAAGCAGCATTCTTTCTTGGAACTGTGCTGCCTGTATGGCTTAGGGCTGAATGGTGTGGAGGGTGAGAAATTGCACTTGGGGCTTGTTGATACAAATGATTTACACCTGAATTTACTCTCTTGTCCTGGAGGGAAAAAGAGCTGCTCCATGTGATGCAACTCCTTTCCTGTGGAAATTGTACTCCTGTATGGTCTAGGAGTAAATTCTGCCCCAGAGCAGGCAACCTGAAGGTAATGTTCATGTCTATGCTTCTTTTAATTTATCCACTGTCTTCCTATTGTGCTGTGCTCTCTGCTGTGTGAATGCCCCTTTTTAGGTGTTTTGTGGCTATGACCTTGTGTGGTTTTTGGGAGTATGGGGAATCCACGCCTTCATAGTTCATGGTTTTTGGGTGTATGGGGAATCCACGCCTTCATAGTTCATGCTGAGTTCATACCACCTAGCCCTTTGACATGCTTCCTGATCATGGCTGCACCTGGACTCCTCACCTTCTGAAGCCAAGTGCAGAAACAAGCTGTTCTTAGATTTGTAAGCCTCCCAATCCCATCTCCAGCTAAGTGTCGGCGTTGCTTCATATTAACGTGCCACCATAATGCTGTATCAAGGAAAAAGGAAGTGAACTCATCCTCAGAAGGTGCACCTTTCAATGTTCTTCAATCTGTCCATTTTTATTACAAGGAATGAAAGGAACAAGGCACAGGGTGCTAGCACAACAGATCTTGCTTACCTTAAATGAAGAGGAGACAGGGAGAAGACTCATTGCAAGAAAGTGGCCTGATAGGAACCTAACTAAGAGTATATTGACAACTCTGCCAGTGATTTCTTTGCCAGTCAGCTTGATATCCTGAAAAATACAGGGACTGCCAGAAGCATCTTTGGAAATCTGAAGAAGACTAGTTTGTACTGTTGATACAAGAGAAAACTCTTCATTTTACTTAGTTCTGCGTTCTGTCATTTTAGGCCAATACTATTCAGCTTTCCTGAGATCCGCTCAGCCTGTCTCCTTGGATTAGCCCCTCTTTGCTCAACTGAAATCAGCTAAAAGTTTACCCTTAGTGGAGATAACTCATCTTTATGGTGTCTTTTCTTCCCTGCATTCTAAGAGGTTGCTGTTCTTGGTCTGTTGTCCCCAGTTGCTATCACCCAGCTTCCTTTCTGTGAGTTCTTAGCAGTAGGAATTTAAATACATGTTTTAAATGGCGATTCATTTTAATTGGAAAATGAATGTTAGAGAACTATATAGCCACAGATGTAACAGCAATTAGAGGGCGAAGATGTAAAGACAGGCAATCTGTATAGTTTGGATACGGTATTCTACAAAAGCTTTATGTCTTTCTCTTACACAGATTACTTGATACTGTCATTATGTTGCAATTTATCAAAATGTTCAGGCATTACACAAAACCAAAAGCTTTTTTTGTGTATTGAGCACATAGCACTTCAACTTCAGTATTCACAAAGGACCGAACACTATTGAAGGCTCCCAGAATCTAAGGAGATAGCAAATTTGGAAGAACTGTGCATTGCAAACATTATCATTCCTACAAATTTCTCCTTTCTCCCTGTGAAAAACATCCATCACAAACAAACTAGTGGGGAAGAATTTTGTTTTGAGCCAGGTGCTTTTGCTCTCAGCTTCATTGTGTTAAATTAATGGTGCCTGGCTGCTAACAGGTGGACTGTACAGATGGAGAACTCTGGCCATGCAAACACTTCATTCCAACTTGCTTCAGTTGGTTCCTTGGTGACAGCCATTTTGTGGAAGATTTTTTTAATCTTTGGGATTAATGTGTTGGCCTGCTCTTTGCTGTGACAGACAAGCACTGCAGCTTCAAGATAGTTTTGAGGAAGAAAAGTTACCAAAAAGTTACTGAAACAGATACACATCAAGGAGAGTCCCACTCAGATCCCAACTCGTGCCATTTTGCGTGTGGCTGTATTTGTCATGACTGATGTTTTGTTGTATTTGGCCTTTCAAAACCAATTTGAAATGTTTTGGGTTTGGTGTGTTGTGACATTTGTTTCTCTTTGTCAAGCTACTGCTATCTGTAATACACAAGCAGATCTTGTTGCTTACACTGCTACAGCTGAGGCCTGTGTGGCTGGGTGGATATTCATGCACTTAGTGTGATCAAGAAATTGTTTTCTATAGGATTCTTTTACTGTTGATGTAACATGTTTAGGAGTTTGAGCAGACATGCTTATGGTCTTTGTAGTGATGTTAAATAGGGAATTAGTTTGTCTGCTACAAAACAGTCCTTGGTATTAATCACAGCTGAAAGGAATCAGGATTTTGCAGGATGGGGAAAAAGGGGAGTGGCAGAGAAGGATTTTGAGGGGGATTTTTTTTGGTGGTGTTATGCTCAGCATACTTCCTTTGGAATATTTAGCACAAAAAGTTTTCATAGAATCACAGAATGGTAGGTGTTGGAAGGGACCTCTGGAGACCATCTTGTCCAACCCCCCTGCTTGAGCAGGCACACCCAGAGCAGGGGGCACAGGGACGCATCCAGGAGGGTTTTGAATGTCTCCAGGGAAGGAGACTTCACAATCTCCCTGGGCAGCCTGTTCCACTGCTCTGTCACCCTCACAGGAAAGAAGCTTTTTCTCATATTGAGGTGGAACTTCCTGTGTTCCAACTTGTCCCCATTGCCCCTTGGCCTGTCATTGGACACTACTGAAAAGACCCTAGTCCCATCATCCTGATACCCACCCTTTAGATATTTGTAAGTATTGATAAGATCCCCCCTCAGTCTTCTCCAGGCTAAGCAAATCCAGGTGTCTCAGCCTTTCCTCATAAGGGAGATGCTCCAGTCCCCTGATCATCTTGGCAGCTCTCCGCTGGACTTGCTGAAGGAGTTCCACATTCTTCTTAAACTGGGGGGCCCAAAACTGGACACAATAGTCCAAATGTGGTCTCACTAAGGCAGAGTAGAGGGGGAGGATAACCTCTCTTTATCTGCTGGCCACTCTCCTTTTAATGCATCCCAGGATACTGTTGGCCTCCTTGGCCACAAGGGCACTTGCTGGCTCATTGTCAGCTTGTTGTCCCCTAGCATTCCCAGTTCCTTCTCAGCAGAGCTGCTTTCCAGTAGTTCAGCCCCCAGCCTGTACTGGTGCATGGGGTTGTTCCTCCCCAGGTGCAGGACCTTGCACTTGTTCCTGTTGAATTTCATCAGGTTCCCCTCCACCCAGCTCTCCAGCCTGTCCAGGTCTCTGGATGGCAGCAGAGCCTTCTGGTGTATCAGCCACTCCTCCCAGCTTGGTATCATCAGTCAGCTTGCTAAGGTTACACTCTATCCCATCATCCAGTTCATTGATGAATATGTTGAACAGGACTGGACCCAGCACAGACCCCTGTGGAACACCACTAGTGACAGGCCTCCATCCAGACTCTGCTCCATTGATCAGGAAACACTTGCAGATCATATATATATATTCAGTCCCTAGGAGAAAATGAGGTATTTTAATCTGAGTAATCCAGTTTGATTCTAGATGTTAATACTGAAATTTGAGACAGTGCCATGAAATCAGAAAATACCCTGGTACAGTTGATAGACCAGACACTTTGTGCCAGGTGTATGAGAGTCCCATACTGACTAGAAACATGTTTATCTCTGGCTTTTTATCCATTTATTGCAAATCTGTATTGGTCCCTAGCTTTCAATTTTGAACGGTATATATTTTTTTTCTTTGGGGATTCAGTTTCATTTTTCTTTCAAATGTGGTCTGGATCTATTTTCCCTTCCATTATCTTTTGATGATGACTTTTGAACTTTAATTACTGAAAACAGATCTGGCTTAGAAAATATGCAGAATAATTGAATAGTAAAAACTGGTAAGCTGTGGAGTAAGGAAAAATAAGTTATGATGAAATGCAGCCAGCAATATGTTGTTTTTCAGTAGCATAGTATAGAGTTCTAGCTGAAAAGGCTCTGGGTAGTACTTCAGCGAGTATCTTCATAGCCCATGTTTTCAGTTAGAAACTGCAGGATAATCAGCCTTTTGTATTTCCATTATATGGGTATAAGCCTACTTATCTGGAAGTAAAAAAACATGGAAGGCATAAAAGTGCCTAAAGAGTTGGGAAACTATGTATAGCTACTCAGCCTGTCCTTGCAAATTGTTAGATTAATATCCATGAGTGTACATCTGAGCCAGGATTGGATGCTGATGGGCAGGTTCTGGCTAGTTGATTGGCAGGGAGAGTGAGAAACCTCCAGCAGTACTGTTGGGTCATATAAAGCTGTTGATATCAGTTACTGACCTTGGGACAATATGCATTGCTTGTGGAACATTCAATTTCTGGCAGCAACTTTGGAGCATTTGAGACCTAACAAACTCATCGCTGATGATTGACAATATACCTTAGGCTCTTACTGCAGCTCACTGCCTCAGGGTTTTATTCTTTGGGCTCTGGAGAGAAGCAGAGAGAAGTGACTGCAACTGCATCTCAATCAGAAATATAAATTGGCGTAAGTGCTCAATCTGAGAACATTTAGTGTCCAGAGAAAGCTGACCTAATTAAGCAGACACATGATTTGTTCCTGAGCTTACCAAAATGATGAAGCTTTGACTTTGTGAGAACACTTAGGGATGCATTCTTCAGTTGTCAAAATGGTTTTGGTTTTGAACAACTGAATACCATATTGTGGTATGGTGAAAATGGTTTAACTCTTTGAAAAAATATTAAGACCTGACTTCTTTTAGTATTTGTTTTCTAGGGATGTAATCCGTAGAGTGCTGCTAACAGTTCTACTTTGTTTTCTTAAATCTGTGAAGAAGCTGAACAAAGGAGAAAACTCTCAGTTCCACAGCTAGCTAGCTAGCTCATTTGCTTGCATGTTTGCAGGCAGTGCTTCCTATCGGTCATGAAATAATATAAACAGCCCTGTGAAAATATATCGGAAGAAGAGCTTCCTTTTTTAACAGCAGCTTGACTGACTTCGACCTGCCAAAATAATGTTAATAGCTGATTTCCTTTAATAAACCTGTAACTTGTAATCATTCTGTCATTTTTTTTAAACAGAGCAAACTCTTGCCCATAGCATATGGACTAATGCCAGCTTGTCGAGTTTTTTGATTTAGTAGCCTACTATATTAATATGGATCATTGTGGTCTTAACACAAGTTTTTCCTCTTCATGATGGCAGGTGCTCAGAGTTCATCGTCACGGTGAATGTTTTGTAGCATTTGTATTGGATGGGTTCTGTTAATGTTAAAGAACTGTTGTGACTGAGAACTGGACATGGGCTGTTACTACTTGAGTACTACATGCAAAGAGAAAATAACTCTTATGCGTTCTTAAATCAGTCTGTCTCATTTCCCAGGTAACATGCATGTGTCACTGGCAGAGGCTCTGGAGGTTCGAGGCGGGCCACTGCAAGAAGAGGAAATATGGGCTATTTTGAATCAAAGTGCAGAGAGCCTTCAAGAACTATTCAGAAAAGGTAAGCATTTTTGAAGACTGATATAAGCAGAACTGGAAACATCTTCGTTGTGTTACATGTTGTGTAAGTAAATTCCCTTGTTCTTCTTAGGCTCTAAACACAAATAATGACTTGCTTCTAGGTTAGGCTTGGGTAAAGTGCCTAGCTGCACCCCAGTCCAAAGGATGTTTTCAACCATTACTTCACATTCTGTCAGGACCCATGTCACATTTAGTTTCATGTGATGACAACTTCACTTTGGTAGGAAGCTACCACAGAGTCTTTGCATTATTTTAGACTCACTGAAATGAGAGAAACATAGAAAAATTATAAAAAGGTCTGAGACCATTGGAGCACTTTGGACCTGAAGGGGACATAAACGGCTATAGTACAGTGCAGTCGTGACCAGTCTGGTCCGAAGAGACTTGGGGAGGCCAAAGGTGAGCCACTGAAAACTTGACCAGAGGGCTATGTATCATTCCCCAGAATGCAATTAGCAAGACATAGGGATACTGAGAGGAATGTGGTGGCTTACTATACGTTAAAGGACTAGAAGTAAGTATCTCTTCTGCCCCATTCCCCCAGCTTAGTAGGCTCTAAGTTGAGCATCTGCAATACTGCTAATAACTATGTTTTAACACTAGGTCTAAATATGGAACCCTTCCTCTTCCATATTTTTTCCTTCCTTTCTTTTCTTCAAAATCTGAATATCCTTAAGCCCCTTCCCCCTGCTTTTTTGAATTTTATAGCAATAAAAGCTTAACTCCAATAATTAACTTTAGTGACATCTTTAACTTGGTCTCAGATGGACTATGTGGTCCCATGATGCATCTTAGTATTTCAGCAAATTTATGGGGGTCATCTCTTTATATCTAAGCATGTATATGTAAGCTTATTCAGTTTTATTCAGGAAAAATCAAAAGCTCATACTTTGAAAATGGCCATTGTTCTGCCACATTGCTATGCAAGGGGCACATCTTCGCTATTGAGGGCAAAATCTATTGTATATTTTTGCATGTGTTTGGCTTACAATTTCACCAGTACTCAACATTTAAGTTGTTTTGCGGGGTGGTTTTTTTAACATTTGGTTTAGACAATCCATCAAGTCAAGACACTAGGTCTATCTCGTACATTGTACAACCTTTGAAAGTGGTCTTTGGATACTTCACAAAGACGCCAAAGAAGGCAGATGTAGGCAGAAACTGCCATATGGCGTTTGATTTCCAACCAAGCTTGACTTAGCATTATAAATATGAAATTTTATCAACCTCTCCAAAATATTTTTGGTAGGCAAATTATGGGTCGTTTTGATATCCCATACAAATCTCCATTTGCCCTTTATCAGTGAGCTTAGAGCCTAAGAATAATTCCCTGTTAGGAATGCTGAGTTTATTGTTGCAATTTGACTGTCCTGTCCCTCTGCTTCTTTTATTGCAAGAAAGGGAAAGCTGGCATCTTCTTTTGTGTCTTTTTCTCTTTATTGTCTCTCAGAGAGAATCAGAGGAATTTGTAAATATTTTTATTTTTTTAAGGAGGGCAGGTGGTTGACACCAAGTTAGAGCTTGGCCAAAGAGAGATCTTGAATGATTAGAGGTTACTCTTGAAATCTTTACAGGAATCAACACATTGAGTTCCATCTTGAAATCCACCTGAAATATCACAGTAGCATGAGTCTATAGTAGGAAACCACTTAAGACACTATCTTAGATCTAAATTCTTTTCAAGAAGGAAGCCTCCACTGAAAACAAGAGCTTACCCTTTCTTGGCCTAAGAGTAGTGCAGAAAAGTTACCATAATTACTATGAAGGCTGCATGCAGGCATTGAAAATGAGTATACAATCAGCCCTCCTTCAAAGGGACAAGTACTGAAAGATGAGAGCATGAAATGGAAATCTGCCCCAAGACTTCTGGTATGCCCTTTTAAAGTAGGGGACTGTTTGCCAGCCAGGACTGGCTAAGGTGGCAGAAGCTTCTGGTCTGTCTTCCCATCAGTGAAGACCGAAACACAAATTCAGATAAAATCAGTGCCAGAAGAATCTGTCTCTTCTTGGAGATGAAGCTGTTTTATTGAGTTGTTTTTCTGCTAGTTCAGCAAATTATTTCAGTTGCATGCTATTAATTAACGTGGGATATAGCCCTGTGGTAAAATGCACTTCAAGACACCCAGATGAAAGAGCTTTACTATGTAGCTAAGGTTGACAAAGGCAATCTAATTCCTCTCAGCAAGATTAGGGTAACCAGACAGTCTTTAATGAAGATTTTGCTTCACTAAGGAAACAATCTGGAAACCTTTTTTGGTCATCTTGAATATCGGTTTCTGTGTTGGCTTGTAAAGATGTGTTGCAGAGATGCAGGAATAGAGAATGCAGAGGTTCCTGTAGGCTTGTCTGACTCAATTTTGTTCTTCATTTGCGGAGGACTTGTAGCAAATGGAGAATCCTAGAGAAGTTGTGTTTCCTTCGGTCAAATTTCAGATCTAGCATACAGCATGGAAGAGCTATTTTATAGCAGAGGATGAGCTTCCAAAGTTCTTCAGAAATGACCAGTCATTCCTGGGCAGAGGGCGATAAGGCAAGCTTTCAGTTTCTGCAAGTTCACAGCATGCTCAGCTCTGACCAGTGTCAGAGATGCTCTCTTCTTTCTCCATGTATAGTTCTGGAGTCCCTGAATATGTTGTTCTGTAACAAAATCTAAGTTTTGATGAGCATTTTCTATATTAAGTTTCTTAAAAAAAACAAAATCAGTCATACTGTTCAACGATCTGTGGTCCAACTGTTTTGAAATGAGGGGGATAAAAAGGCCGTGGAAATCATCAGCTCTCAGATTGCTGTCTGTTGGCAGCCTGCCTGCACCAGCCCAGCAGCCACACATGCTTAAAGGAATTACCAGCCCAAGGAACCATTTATTTATTTATGTAATCCTGGTAGAGTTTTGGTAGTCTGCTTGAAGTTGAGAATCCTTGCTGTTATTCCATCAACGGAAAACATTTTCTTCAACTAATTTCTTAAATTGGTTTCAGGAAATTAGGGAAAAATGCCCAAAACAAGCTTCTGTTACAGATTTGATTACTACTTGATTTTTAAAAGTTCTGCATGTCTTGTAGTGAGTCCATCTTCTTATCTGTCAAACAACTGAATAAAAGAAGCACAGAATGAAAATCCATGTCTTGCATGGTTAGTCACATATCATACCATGTCTAATTCACTGACACAGAAATATGCGTATTTTTATGCCTGTTTGTATTTATGATTCTAACAGGTGTTGAACTCTGAAATCAATCTGTAAATTATTTTAAAAATCATTATAAGCAGTGAAAGATTAGATTGAAATGCCCAGTTGCTAATCACTCATTTAGAAGATCAGCTCTGGTACCTGTCCTGTCAGCGTATTATAAGCTGTTAAATGGAGGAGAAAGACAATCCAGTACTCAGTTGCAGGTCTGACATCAGTTGTACTAGTGATGTTGAGATTTAATCTGGAGATTTGAAAAGGCCGATACCAGACCTGCCCTTCTTTTACATCTGTTTAATTATCTGCAATAACTATTTTGCTGTTGAGAGGGTGTATCAGCTGTTTCAGACATGCTGTATCTTGTGCTCAGGACTCCACGAGGTCAAAGTAACAGGTCTTTGAAGTGAAGTATATCAAATGTGAGCATATAAGTGTAAGGAGCATGCTGTGTTCTCTGCTGCTGAGAATTATAAACCAAGTGTCCCTCTAATTAGGTAGTTTTATCTGGGAGAGGTTTATCAAAACTTGAAAGCAGGGAAAACTTCATACGTTACCCAGGCCACTCCTATGCTGAAGCATGTATTGTACATTCTGAAAATAATAAGGGGAAAAAATGAGTCTGATAATAGAAAGGCAGGTTGAGCAAAGAAAGAGAGACTTTACAAATTTACTGTCTTGCAAATTTGTATATGGGAAATGATTTATGTAAAGAAAAGTGATAACATCTGACAGTGGATGTGAAGAAGGACAATTGTGTGTTTCGGTCCTGTAAATCTGGTTGACAGTCATACTATTGCATCTGCTTAGCTTGGGTAAGTATAATGAAAAGAATGAAGGCAAAGTGTGAAATATGTTGATGGGAACTAGTGGTGGGTACCAAGTAGTCATAGACCTAGTTAGGATGGAGGGGGAAATGGATTGTTTTGGTTGACAGGAGAGAAAATGCAATGGGGGTGGGTGTGTGGGTGGGGGTGTGTGTGTAAATCCTCATGCTCCAGCCACTCCCTGCTGGCAGGTGTTAAATGATTGGTTTTTTTCCTTTACCAATAACTGTTGAGGAATAATTTTTTTTTAACCTTCTGGTAACATTTCATCTTTTGGTTGCTGAGAAGGAAAGAGATCAGACTTTTCTGGGGTTTGGTGATTTTTGTTGTCATTGTTTTGCTTGTTTTGTTTTTAAAATCCCTCCCCAAGTGAGGTTCAGTTCCTAACTGTTCACCCTGTTTCTTGCTCCAGTACTCTCAGGAAAGAGTAAACTTCAGTTAGCCTCTCGGTGTTTCTCCCTGTGCTGATATTTTCCAAGCGGTTCAGTGTCCCATCAGAGCTCTCTCCTTGGTCCTACCCCTTTGTGCCTAAGGGGGAGGGAGCAGAAGTGCTGCAGCACTGCTTCCTTGGCACATCAGGCATGTGGGGACATGCTGCACCAGCTCGAAGGACTTACAGCATAAGTGGTCCCTTGTGCTGGAATAATCCTGGACTGTCTAGAGATGCATTGGTGATCTGCCTGCCTCCAACCTGGCCTAAGCACAAAAACCTTAGTTTCCTTTGCACTAGGAGAAATCTTCCTTGTCTCAGTGGGGGCTATAGAGCAAAGCAAAGAGATGAGTGTTGAAAACCTTGGGTTTGGGTGGTTCTGTGCGTTTTTAAGGTATTTCTTTTGTGTCCTGAAAGAGCTGAAATGTGCATCACTTCTGACCATTTTTGCTAATGGCTGTGGCCTAGGAGAGAATTAGGAAGAAATAAAACTGAAGGAGCTTGAATTGTGTGTTTAGTTTGGGAATTCAAAATTAGCTGCCATCAATATCATAAAATGGCTTAATTTTAAATTTCTACCTGAACTTACTGTCTATTATAATATGGTGTGGGGTTTTTTTTTTTGTCTTGCATCCTGTTAAACCATGTAAAGGACTGTACTAAAAGTCTTTCATTTGTTTGGCAGATGCTGTGTAGCTGAAGGTTATTTCAGTTTTTATCACACTTAAACCAGTTCACGCTCTCACTTTAAGAAAGACCACACAATTTATCTGTGTCTTGGCACTGCTTGATAAACTGTGCTCTCACAAGTGTTTTGTTACCAAGTTGCATAGTTCTGGAGTTAACTCAGAATGTTGGCAGCTCTAGTGCTGTTGAAAGCCTACTGGATATAAAATTGACTAGGAGCCGTATCCTGAATTCCAGTGCTTTTAAAAAGAGGGGTTTCAATCTCTCTTTTGTCATTTCCCCCTGTGTTTTGTGGAGTATGTTTCCCTTACTGCTCTTGTAAATTATTCTGAAAGCATAAACAGAAGATTACGTTAATAATATGACTGGAAACCTGTTTCTGTTGTCTTCCTGTGGTCCCCAGCTATTTGATGCATAGCATCTTTGTTACTTTTTTTCTCCCAGGGTACAATCACCCAAAAGGGTAAGAGTAGAGTTACTTAAAAATATTTTTCTTATGTTAGATCCGCATAGTAGGAGCTTTAAGACAGTTGGTTTGGTTTGCAATGCATGCCTTAAGGAAGGAAATGGAGAACGAGTTAATTTATTCTCATCCTTTGTTATGGTAGATTAGATTCCCAAAGCTGTGATGTAGGCAGCATGACCTGCTATATTACTTAAAATCTACTAAAAGTTTGTTTAAATTAATATTGGGAAGACTTCAAGATAAATGCAGGTTTTTTTAATTGTTCTTAAAACTAAATCATGCTTCCATCTCATTAACTCTTGTTTCTGTAGTATGTTTCAGAATATGAAGAGTTCATAGGTATTTAAAGTCTTTGTCATACAAAATGTTAATTTAAGGATAAAGCGTCCCCATTACTCAAGGTTCCCAAGTTGGGGCTTTTAAGCAGAAATCTTATAATATTTTAAAATGTTTGGAGTTTGGTTTTTTGGGTGTTTTTCTGTTTCAGTGGTGTATACATACAGAACTAGTAAAAAAGCTAGTAGTTATCTGCAGGGCTATTTTTGGGAGTTGATGGCCAACGAAGGTCGTCTTTCTAAAAATGCTTTTCTATATAATGTAATATTTCCTTATGTACATATAATAGGAAGGGTCTTTCCATTCCTTTTCATTTCTTGTGTTTAGTGTCTGAACTTACTGCCACAACAGTGAACAGCAGTTGTTCTGTTTTGTGTCAGAGGAAGTGGGGTTAGAGTTACAGTGCAAAATGTCAACTCTTGGATCTGGGAGGAACAGATAATGTTATTTTCATTCTTAATTAAAATTTTATTTGATTTAGTTGACTGAAGTAAATTTACAGTACTTTCACCAGACATGGTGTTTAAAGTTATTGTTGGGGGAGTTTTATTCAGCTCATTTTTAAATTTACATATTTGATGGCTTTTTCACAACATGAGATTTCTGAACTCTGGCTTTGAAGTTGACCATGCTAAGAGAAGGTGTGTGTAGAGGTAATGTCATTTGCTTTATGCCAAGTGTCTTGTTACACACTGTGGTGAAACCATGATCTTGGACATGATTAGTTATTTTTACTACTGTATCAAGCAGATATTTTGTTGTAGCCATTGAATAGAGAGATTCCAGGCTTAAATCTTTTTGGTAGCTAAGGGTCGATTGGATTGCTGTAGGGAAGAAGGAAAATATGTATTGCTGTGTAAGGATTGGTAATTAATGTCTGCATGAAATTTAGAATGTCTTCTCTTGACCACATTTATACTGTGTTGTTCAAGTAGCTCAGGAAATGTAGTTCTTTGGTTGTTGGTTGGATTTTATTTTTTTATAACACCTTGATAAATTCAGTATTTGAAGTCACACTGGAGGAGGTCTAGCAACAGAAAGATACTTGTACAGCTTGTTAGTTGAGCCATATTCAGTTCAGCTTTTATTGACATTGGTAGGTTCAAGTAACATATTTTACATGCTAAAATGGGATAGGAAAGCTACCTGAGATCTTGTCTTCTGTGTATAAGAGTTATAATCATGTATGGTTTTGTATTTGGTATTTTCGAAGGGTGTTTTGGGGCATTTGGTTTCCAGGGGGAGCTCAGTGGTTCTACGTGAGAGCTTAAATTGGTTTAGCCTACATGATCAGAGATACCGTCCATTGATTACTTACTATGCCAGACCAATAAAATACAGTCCCCTGAGGCAAGACGACTGAGCCTCTCCTTTATGTAATAAAAAGCAGAGCAGGGGGAAGCCAGTTCTGCACTGTGAATCCTAAGCTTGTCATACTGGCTTTCAGCAAAACACACTGGCATTTTAAAATCCATTAGAAAAAGTATCACAAACTCCTTTCATTCTCAGGTGATTAAACAACTTGAAATAACTTCTTGAAGTAGACTCTGTATATTCTTTCAATTTCTAGAACGTTTGTTGTCCTCAGTGGTCTCTTCCTTTTTAAAGCAGACTTCTGCATAGCGATTTAAGGTATGTTCAGAAAAACGTGTAGGTTAGTGTTAGACTGAAAAATTAAATTAATATATTATCAATATGATTGAATTATTAAGCATTATACTGAATTACATCTCTTGCATACATTGGTAGGAGGGGAAACTTTCTGAGCTTCAGAATCTGAAAGTTGGGAACATTTTTCTATATAACTGTACTACCAAGTTATCAATATAGTTTTGCTTTGGTATCACAGAATGTAAAAAGCTGGAAAGCAATTTATTAGCTTATTTTGGAGGAAGGGGTGTTGAAGAAATTGAAGCACTTACCTGGTAGATCCTTTTACATCTGGTACCTACAAGCAGTAATTAAATACACTTAATTCCTAGAGGATTAGAAATATTCTAGATTACAAGATAGTTGAATAGGCTAGGAACCAGCACCGTAGAAACATCCTGAGCTGATAGGAGAGTGGAATATGTTGTTAGTGGTGGAGCTGAAGGAGGAAAATTATTCTGCTGTTGTTGCTTACTATGTAGAGGGAAAAGAAAGACTTGTCCTTCAAATGCCTATTTCCTCAAATCGTTGATGTATCAGGTAGCAGAAAACAGAGCAACTGCCTCTTTGCCTGTGGAAAAATAAGAGTTAACTTGTATGTTACTTGGATAAATACCTATACTTCCTTCAGTGAAACTGAGTTGATTTGCTGTTTGAGGTATAGAAAAATTTTACCTAAGGAGATGGCCTCTCTTTCTTCTTTCAAGGGAGATTTTGGGGTTTAACACTTCCCCCATGTGTGTGGCCTGTTTCTCCCCCCCCCAGCCCCTTTTCTTTTTTTCCAGACGTGCAGCCAGAAGCTTGCCAGCAGTATTATCAGACATCAAAAACCTAACTGGCAAATTGCATATTCGTAGTGTAAAATTTTCATTGTTACTTTCAGCTCTCTGATTTCAGTGCTTGTTATGCTATTTTCAAGTATTATTCACAGGGTTTGAATGGGCACTCTTAGTAAGGTTTCAGGTTTATTCTTTGCCCACTTCCGCTGCTGCCTAGAATTATTCTTCTCCTTTTAACTTCTGAAATAGGTTTTTTCTTTAGGCCAAAAACGGACTTCTGTGCCCCAAAACTTTTCTTTTTTGTCCAGTTCGATAGCTACTGTAGTAAGGAGTATTTAATCTCTCTAACTTTGTCTTCCCTCTTCAGACCATTGCTTCTCCAGCAGTGCTATATTAGTGTAGCAGGTAACTCCATTCTTATTGTAGGAATTAGCCTTAATGACATGTTCACTACAAAACATGATAATTTTTTTATGTTGACTGTAACATAAATGAAGTAACTGAGGACAGGAGAGCTTGTGAGTATTTTAGCAGGCTCTTCCTGAGCTTGCTGGTATGAATAATAGCAAAGAATAGTCAAAAAAGATAGGTGTTACTCCATAGTGTGATTAAAATTGAGGTGGTGGTTGAGGTTATGAAGCACCACAGGTGGAAAAGGAAGCATGAGTTTATTCCACTAATAATATGCAGGCTGATGTTAAATGTCTCTTTGAGCAAATAGAATAACATAAAGCAAGGCCATCAAACAATGTTGCTTTAAATTCAGGTTTGTTTGGGTTTTTTCCCCTTTCAAATACAGCTGATCCTACTGCTCTGGGATTCATCATTTCTCCATGGTCTCTGCTGCTGCTTCCATCTGGCAGCGTATCATTTACTGATGAAAACATCCCCCAACAAGACCTGCGAGCATTCACATCACCAGAGGTTCTACAGAACCATTCTCTATCATCTCTGTCAGATGTTGAAAAGGTATGGTACCTCTTCCTTGGCAGATACCTCTTGTCTTTTGCTGTTGATCCCTTTACAAAGTAGTTATAAACCGTCCTTTTTGTCTCCCTTTGATTATTGATTTGTATCTGTAATTGTTGATTTCTTTTGTGAGAGAGGGAGGGATCCTCCTACTTTGTTTTTGTCTGTAAGGAACAGTGATTATGGTTGCCTGTGCCTATGAACAAGTGCCTGTGTGCAGACCTCTGTCATGTGTGTGCTACTGACAGCCATACTTGGGCAGTGGCTGCAGAGAATAACAGACCATTGAATTAGTAGTAAGCAACACTTCGCCTCCTTTATCTAGAAGATTTCAGTGACATCAACAACTTTAATTTTTTAAAAACTTTTTTGACAACATGCATCTGAAAAGTAAGCAAAGGAATTACTCAAGCAGTCCAGGGTTTCAAAAATGACATAGCCTGACACTCAGAAGAAAAAGGTTGTTTTAATTAACATAAGTATTCCTCAGTTGTGTGTAAAATTGTTCCTTTCCACTTTTCTCTTTTAACTCTTCCCAAGGGTAGATGTTCAGCTTGTATATGTGGTCTCCTCCAGGCCACTGATAGGCAGTCAAAATGACTAGCTTCTGAAATGTGTTCTTAACAATAATTTGTTAAAAATGGTAATGCTTTCCCCAGAAAACCATCCCCTTGGCCTAGTCAAAGGTAGTGGTGGGAGTAAGAAGGAGGCTGAGCTCTACTTCATCTCCTTGGCTTCTCTGGATCAATAATTCTTAGAGAAGGAAGCTAGCCACAGCCAGTGTTGTAATCTGGGAACAATTATGGCATTTGGCAGTCTTCCTCCAGGAAGAACAGCAGCATCTTCTAACTCTAGAGGAAACTGATATTGGCATTGATTGCTCTTGTATGCACAAGAACTACTAAAACATGTTTTTCCATGTTGAATGTTTTGTGTTTGCAGCTTTTTTCTTCTAAACCGTGTATATAGTCAAGTTTTCTTTAGGACTGTATCACCGAATACCTACCAAAAATCAGTTTCCTCCGTTACTTGCAAGACCTTTAGACGTCCTTCTTGCCCTGCAATATAGTCAAAATTAATGGTATAATAAAATAGGTATATAATTTTATCTATGACAAAATTATAAGCAATTAGCAACCTAGCTTGAAAGTTTTAATAGAGAAGTAAAAATAACACTGACTGACATTAATGCAAATTCGGGATCAGTTATGTAGGATGCAGCTGCCAAGCTCTGTAGTCATACTGTTGGAACTGTTTATCTTCTTTCAAGAGAAACAACACTGTTGAAGGCAGTAATGTTACCTCTAGTGCCAACTCTGAAGTTAATATACAAAACAGGCCTTTAAAACTTCAGAAGAAAGTTTTGAAATTACATGTTTGTGACCTTTGTCAGGGCCAATTGCATTCTTTGTTCTGTGCTAGCATTAATTCAGTATGTTACTTTTTTTTTCTTTTTGAAATTAGAGGACGGTTACTACTAAAAGCCATGCTATGATGTGTCTTAATCTTTGGGAAGGAAATGCTCAGAGGGACCCCTGTGTCCTGTAAACTCCATCACAGAGCATATCAATAGGTGATGACCCAATACTGGCATTCTGCACATATGCAGTGCCGATTAATCCTCTCTGATCATGGCTGTGTGAATTGATTTAATGATATCAGTATAACCTTGCTTGCTGGAAGGTGATAACAAAATTGAGACTCTAGGCTGCAGCACCTGTGTTGCTGTTTTCATTGGGAAACAATTGGATGTGGAAATAGACAAGCTCTGGTGTTACATAAGCAAATTACACACACAGTTACATATAAACTAAAGAAAACCCTTTAGCTTGTGGTATCCAGCTTTAGCATTAGGTTGAAGCTTCAGGCTTTGGGCTTGAGATGAATTAACCTGTTTTGTGTTTGAGCTCTACTTGTTTTCTGCATGTGTTTTGCACACACTCAAGGGAGAAAATGAACTGTTCTGATAGCCTGGGATGGTACAAAAACATTGGAAGAAAACTAGCTGCTGCCATTCTTGTTCACAGTTTAAAGCCTTGTGGATAAATCACATAGCTCTTCTCCCAGTGTGGTAGTCATGTCTGGATGCAGTGAGAGACAGCTATAATATGAAGATGGGATCTGTGGGCTACTCATTCTGCATCTGCTCATGTGAGACCCTCCAGCTGAAATGTTCCATTGTGTACAAAGAATTGAAGTCTTTTTATGATGGCAGTGGTATATGCCGGTATATGTAAAAATAATCTTTGATAATGCATTAGGGAAAGAAAAAAAAAGACTGGAGTATCTGTAATACTGGTCTATAATCCCCTGGTTGGGAGCTACGGATTGGTATGTTTAGATAGGTATAGTACACTTGTGCAAAATGTGTCAAACATATCAGTCTTCTTGGGTTTATTTGTATACTTGCTTGTATGGAAGGAGAAAGCTACTTAAAAGATAACTTTGTACAAAAACTTTTGTCCTATTATGGCTTTATTAGTTGAAGTTAGTAGGGCTGATGAATAGCTTAGAATCATTAAGGTTGGAAAAGATCTCTAGGATCATCAAGTCCAACCATCAATGCAACACCACCATGCTTCCTAACCTCTGACCTGAAGTCATTTTTTGAACACCTCCAGGGATGGTGACTCCACCACCTCTCAGGGCAGCCTGTTCCAATGCCTGACCACTCTTTCAGTAAAGACATTTTTCCTAATACCCAATCTAAACCTCCCCTGATGCAACTTGAGGCCATTTCCTCTCATCCTATCACTAGTGACTTGGGTGAAGAGACCGACACCCACCTCACTACACCTACCTTTCAGGTAGTTGTAGAGAGTGATAAGGTCTTTCCTCAGCCTCCTCTTCTCCAGGCTAAACAACCCCAGTTCCCCAATCAGTTCCTCTTAAGATGTGCTCTCCAGACCCTTCACCAGCTTTGTTGCCCTTCTCTGGACACGCTGTAGTAGCTCAATGACCTGCGTGTAGTGAAGGGCCCAAAACTGAACACAATGTTCAAGGTGTGGCCTCATCAGTGCCAAGTACAGGGACACAATCACTTCCCTGCTCCTGCTGGCCACGCTATTGCTGATACAAGCCAGGATATGTTCATCAGTGTTTTTGGCTGTTTCCATTTACATTTGTATTAAACTGTTTATTTGTATGTATTTGTATTAAAGAGTGTGTTGTATGGTACACTGGTTATTTGTGTTGATATATTGACTCCATGTTTCTTAGATCTTTCTTTACACGTGCTGACTGTGGTAACTTTTAACATGTTTGGGTTTTTTTTTTTTGGTGTTTGTTTTGTCACAACTTGCTGTAGTTCACTGAATTAACTTACTGGAAATCATCAGTGTGTTTCTTTTTGGTTGTTCTGATATCAGACCATGTCTGAAAGCTGCTGAAGGTAGAAAAACATCTTGTTTCTTAAGGCAACAGACAGTTACAGGGTTGCATTCATCTCTTGAGTTACTACTTTACTTGCTAACACAAGTATCAGTGTAATCAAGGATAAATATTAGAAAAAATGATAGTCAATGAGTACTCTCTTTGATTCCAAGACTCCCAGTCAATTCGAATCAAAATAAGTCTGAGGTAACTGCAAGCTTATTTGAAATAGAGTAAGCAAACCATTCAAAATTATAATGAAAGATTAATTTGGGAAATGAATTTGATGTTGATTTATGTATTGTGGAAAATATTAGAAGTATCATAATACAAAAATGAACTAGAATTTTTAAATAAATGCTTTCATTTTTGA
The DNA here is from genome assembly GCF_949628215.1 of Phalacrocorax aristotelis. NCBI lineage: Eukaryota > Metazoa > Chordata > Aves > Suliformes > Phalacrocoracidae > Phalacrocorax > Phalacrocorax aristotelis. The sequence goes on from NC_134279.1 coordinate 15,015,284, forward strand.
GATATGCATGTTATGTGCCTCTAAATCAAAGCTTACTTCATGGAGAGAGAGAGAGAGAAGAGTATTTTAAATATGAACGGTTATTAGGTAGTCTTGTAATGCTGCACAAACCTGAAGCAGCGATGATCTTGTAAACAGACTATCTGACACAACCTAAGGCTGTCAGACTATAATAAGCAGAAGTTTGTAAGTGGAACTGTCAAACACCAGTCAATCAGCAATATGACTATTGGATTTTTTTTTTCTTGAGGTTAAGGTGTATCAAGTAGGAGAGAGTTACATGATATGTGTGCAGGCATTACATTAAGATCTAAAAATGAGTTTAACTGTTATGTAGCAGGTTTGGTTTTGTTTTCTATGTAGTAGTGGCTTGCAGGTAACTTTGAAATGTTCTACTTGGAAAACCTTCTTAAGTTAATATAAAGCTTGAAATACTGTTGATGGAGTACCACATCACAAACTGTTTCACTTTGCTTTTATTTTGAAAGCTTTTTTCAGCTAGATTGGTAGGGTAGCGTGTTTTAGTTTTGAGGTCTGATTGCATGGTTGTACAATAATATTTTTGTTGAAGATGGTGCACCTCTAGGTTTCAGAAATATTTTCCATTACGTTTAAGCTTCAGAATAGTAGAAAGATAGACTATCCTGAGTTGGAAGGGACCTGTGAGGATCATTGAGTCCAACTCCAGAGTCCACAGAGGGCAACCCAAAAAATGAATCATATATCGACGTGTTGCCCAAATGCTCCTTGAACACTGACAATCTCAGGACCATGACTACTTCTCTGATTAGAATTAACAGTTTTGATAACAGACTTTTAAAGTGTTGTTCTTGCATTTTTGGGGGAAGGGAGGGATTGGGGGCGAGTGTGTGTGTCTGTGTGTGTGTGTGGGGGGCGTGGCGGTGTGTGGGGCGTGGCGTCGTGGTGTCTGGGTGTGTCGGGGTGTGTGTGGGTGGGGGTGGCGGCGTGGCTGCGCGTGTGGGGGTGGCGGCGTGGCTGCGCACGTGTGCGTGGCTCTGTGTGTCTCGGTGTGGCGGTGTGGGTGTGGCGGTGTGGGTGTGCGCGTGGGTGTGGGTGCGCGCGTGGGTGTGGGTGCGCGCGTGGGTGTGGGTGCGCGCGTGGGTGTGGGTGCGCGCGTGCGCGCGGCGGCGCGCGTGCGCGCGTGGGCGCGGCGGCGCGCGCGCGTGCGTGGGGGTGTGGCTGAGTGTGGGTGTGGGTGGGTGTGTCTGTGTGGGGGTGTCTGTGTGTGGGTGTGTCTGTGTGGGTGTGGGGGTGTGTGTGCGCGTGCGCGTGTGCGTGGCTGTGTGCGTGCGCGCGGCTCTGTGCGTCTCTGTGTGTGTGTGTGTCTCTGTGTGTGTGTGTGTCTCTGTGTGTGTGTGCGTGTCGGTGCGCGTCTGTGTGTGCGCGTCTGTGTGTGCGCGTCTGTGTGTGCGCGTCTGTGTGTGCGCGTCTGTGTGTGCGCGTCTGTGCGCGCGCGTCTGTGCGCGCGCGTCTGTCTGTGTGCGCGCGTCTGTGCGTCTGTCTGTCTGTCTTTGTGCCTGTGTGCCTGTCTGCCTGCGTGCCTGTGCGCGCGTGCGTGCCTGTGCGTGCCTGTGCGTGCCTGTGCGTGCCTGCCTGTGCGTGCCTGTGCGTGCCTGTGCGTGTCTGTGTGTGTGCGTGTCTCTGTCTGTGTGTGTGTGTGTGTCTCTGGGTGTGTCTCTGTGTGTGTGTGTGTGTGTGTGTCTGTGTGTCTCTGTGTCTGTGTGTCTCTGTCTGTGTGTGTGTACGTCTGTGTGTGTGTGTGCGTCTGTGTGTGTGTGTGCGTCTGTGTGTGTGTCTGCGTGTCTGTGTGTGTGTCTGCGTGTCTGTGTCTGCGTGTCTGCGTGTCTGTGTCTGCGTGTCTGCGTGTCTGTGTCTGCGTGTCTGTGCGTCTGTGTGTGCGTCTGTCTTTGTGCGTGTCTGCCTGTCTGTCTTTGTGCGTGGCTGCCTGTCTGTCTGTGTGCGTGTCTGTGTGCGTGGCTGTGTGCGTGGCTGTGTGCGTGGCTGTGTGCGTGGCTGTGTGCGTGGCTGTGTGCGTGGCTGTGTGCGTGGCTGTGTGCGTGGCTGTGTGCGTGGCTGTGTGCGTGGCTGTGTGCGTGTGTGCGTGGCTGTGTGTCGGTGTGTCTGTGTGTGGGTGTGTCTGTGTGTGGGTGTGTCTGTGTGTGGGTGCGTGTGTGTGTGGGTGCGTGTGTGTGTGGGTGCGTGTGTGTGTGGGTGCGTGTGTGTGTGGGTGCGTGCGTGTGTGGGTGCGTGTGTGGGTGCGTGTGTGGGTGCGTGTGTGGGTGCGTGTGTGGGTGCGTGTGTGTGTGTGTGTGTGGGTGCGTGTGTGTGCGTGTGTGTGTGCGTGTGTGTGTGCGTGTGTGTGTGCGTGTGTGTGTGCGTGTGTCTGTGCGTGCGTGGCTGCGTGCGTGGCTGCGTGCGTGGCTGCGGGCGCGGCTGCGGGCGCGGCTGCGGGCGCGGCTGCGTGCGCGCGCGCCTGTGCGCGTCTCTGTGTGTGCGCGTCTCTGTGTGTGCGCGTGTCTGTCTGTGCGCGTGTCTGTCTGTGTGTGCGCGTGTCTGTCTGTGTGTGCGCGTGTCTGTCTGTGTGTGCGTCTCTGTCTGTGTGTGCGTGTCGGTGTCTGTGTGTGACTGTGTGTGTGCGTGTGTCGGTGTGTGACTGTGTCTGTGTGACTGTGTCTGTGTGACTGTGTCTGTGTGACTGTGTCTGTGTGCGCGTCTGTGTGCGCGTCTGTGTGCGCGTCTGTGTGCGCGTCTGTGTGCGCGTCTGTGTGCGCGTCTGTGTGCGCGTCTGTCTGTGTGCGCGTCTGTCTGTGTGCGCGTCTGTCTGTGTGCGCGTCTGTCTGTGTGCGCGTCTGTCTGTGTGCGCGTCTGTGCGTCTGTCTGTCTGTCTGTGTGCCTGTGCGTCTGTCTGTCTGTCTGTGTGCCTGTGTGCGCGTGCCTGTGCGCGCGTGTCTGTGTGTCTGTGCGCGCGTGTCTGTGTGTCTGTGCGCGCGTGTCTGTGTGTGTGTCTGTCTGTGTGTGTGTCTGTGTGTGTGTCTGTCTGTGTGTGTGTCTGTCTGTGTGTCTGTCTGTGTGTGTGTCTGTGTGTGTGTGTCTCTGTGTGTGTGTGTGTGTCTGTGTGTGTGTGTGTGTCTGTGTGTGTGTGTGTGTCTGTGTGTGTGTGTGTGTCTGTGTGTGTCTGTGTGTGTCTGTGTGTGTGTGTGTGTGTCTGTGTGTGTCTGTGCGTGTCTCTGTGCGTGTCTCTGTGCGTGTCTCTGTGTCTGCGTGTCTGTGTCTGTGTCTGCGTGTCTGTGTCTGCGTGTCTGTGTCTGCGTGTCTGTGTCTGCGCGTCTGCGCGTCTGTGTGTGCGTCTGTCTTTGTGCGTGTCTGCCTGTCTGTCTTTGTGCGTGGCTGCCTGTGTGTCTGCGCGCGTCTGTGCGCGCGTGTGTGTCTGTGCGCGTGTGTGTCCGTCTGTGTGTCCGTCTGTGTGTCCGTCTGTGTGTCTGTGAGCGCGCGTGTCTGTGTGTCTGCGCGCGTCCGTGTCTGCGCGCGTCCGTGTCTGCGCGCGTCCGTGTCTGCGCGCGTCCGTGTCTGCGCGCGTCCGTGTCTGCGCGCGTCCGTGTGTGTGGCTGTCCGTGGCCGTGTGTGTGTGCGTGTCTGTGTGTGCGTGTCTGTGTGTGCGTGTCTGTGTGTGCGTGTCTGTGTGTGCGTGTCTGTGTGTGCGTGTCTGTGTGTGCGTGTCCGTGTGCGTGTCCGTGTGCGTGTCCGTGTGCGTGTCCGTGTGCGTGTCCGTGTGCGTGTCTCTGCGTGCGTGTGTCTGCGTGCGTGTGTCTGTGTGCGTGTGTCTGTGTGCGTGTGTCTGTGTGCGTGTGTGTGGCTGTCTGTGTGTGTGTGTGGCTGTCTGTGTGTGTGTGTGGCTGTGTGTGTCTGGCTGTGGCTGTCTGTGTGTGTGTGTGGCTGTGTCTGTCTGTCTGTGTCTGTCTGTCTGTGTCTGTCTGTCTGTGTCTGTCTGTGTCTGTGTCTGTCTGTCTGTGGCTGTCTGTCTGTGTCTGTCTGTCTGTGTCTGTCTGTGTCTGTGTCTGTCTGTCTGTGGCTGTCTGTCTGTGTCTGTCTGTCTGTGTCTGTCTGTGTCTGTGGCTGTCTGTCTGTGGCTGTCTGTCTGTGTCTGTCTGTCTGTGTCTGTCTGTCTGTCTGTGTCTGTCTGTCTGTGTCTGTCTGTCTGTCTGTCTGTGTCTGTCTGTCTGTGTCTGTCTGTCTGTGTCTGTCTGTCTGTGTGTGTGTCTGTGTCTGTCTGTGTGTCTCTGTGTGTCTGTGTGTGTGTCTCTGTGTGTCTGTGTGTGTGTCTCTGTGTGTCTGTGTGTGTGTCTCTGTGTGTCTGTGTGTCGGTCTGTGTGTCGGTCTGTGTGTCGGTCTGTGTGTCGGTCTGTGTGTCGGTCTGTGTGTCGGTCTGTGTGTCTGTCTCTGGGTCTGTCTCTGGGTCTGTCTCTGGGTCTGTCTCTGGGTCTGTCTCTCTGTGTGTCTCTCTGTGTGTCTCTCTGTGTGTCGGTCTGTGTGTCGGTCTGTGTGTCTGTGTGTGAGTCTGTGTGTGTGTCTGCGTCTGTCTGCGTCTGTGCGCGCGTCTGTGCACGCGTCTGTGTGTGTGTGCGCCTGTGTGTCGGTCTCTGTGTGTGTGTGCGCCTGTGTGTCGGTCTCTGTGTGTGTGTGTGCGCCTGTGTGTCGGTCTCTGTGTGTGTGCGCGCGCGTCTCTGTGTGCGCGCGCGCCTGTGTGTCCCTGTGTGTCTGTGTATCTGTGTCTTTGTGTTTGTCTGTGTGTCTGTCTCTGTGTCTGTGTGTCTGTGTCTTTGTGTGTGTCTCTGTGTGTCTGTCTCTGTGTCTGTGTGTCTGTGTCTTTGTGTTTGTCTGTGTGTGTCTGTCTCTGTCTCTGTGTCTGTGTGTCTGGCTCTGTCTCTGTGTCTGGCTCTGTCTCTGTGTCTGGCTCTGTCCCTGTGTCTGGCTGTGTGTCTGTGCGTCTGTCTCTGTGTGTCTGTGCGTCTGTCTCTGTGTGTCTGTGTGCCTGTCTCTGTGTGTGTGCCTGTCTCTGTGTGTGTGCCTGTCTCTGTGTGTGTGCCTGTCTCTGTGTGTGTGCCTGTCTCTGTGTGTGTGCCTGTCTCTGTGTGTGTGCCTGTCTCTGTCTGTCTGTGCGTCTGTGTCTGTGCGTCTGTCTCTGTGTCTGTGCGTCTGTCTCTGTGTCTGTGCGTCTGTCTCTGTGTCTCTGTCTCTGTGTCTCTGTGTCTCTGTCTCTGTGTCTCTGTGTCTCTGTGTCTCTGTGTCTCTGTGTCTCTGTGTCTCTGTGTCTCTGTCCCTGTGTCCCTCTGTCCCTGTGTCCCTCTGTCCCTGTGTCCCTCTGTCCCTGTGTCCCTCTGTCCCTGTGTCCCTGTGTCCCTGTGTCCCTGTGTCCCTGTGTCCGTCCGTCTCCGTCCGTCTCCGTCCGTCTCCGTCCGTCTCCGTCCGTCTCCGTCCGTCTCCGTCTCCGTCCGTCTCCGTCTCCGTCCGTCTCCGTCTCCGTCTCCGTCCGTCTCCGTCTCCGTCCGTCTCCGTCTCCGTCTCTGTCCGTCTCCGTCTCTGTCCGTCTCCGTCTCCGTCTCTGTCCGTCTCCGTCTCCGTCTCTCTCCGTCTCCGTCTCTCTCCGTCTCCGTCTCTCTCCGTCTGTCTCCGTCTCTGTCTCTGTCTGTCTCTGTCTGTCTCTGTCTGTCTCTGTCTGTCTCTGTCTGTCTCTCTCTC